>NC_056512.1:2183228-2184702 GCF_014905685.2 Nematolebias whitei
ACTCAGGTGGTTTATACAAATCTCCAAGGGCTCTTGGAGATACATTGGTTTATTGTCCGCCTAGTTACAAAGCGTTTTTCTCTATTATCATGTATAAGTACCTGTAGTGAAATTATGCTTGTCACTGTAATCCCCTGCAAAATTATTAATTAAAGCAAAGCAAAACATATAAATCTTGACTATTATTTCGTCCTTATTGAGCAGAATACATGGTGAGGCTTGGTTCTACTTTAACATCTAGTATTAGGTTTTCAACGGTTTCCTGGCAAGAAAGTGTAAAACAACACCCCTGGGTCCTTTTCCTGGACTCTAAAGATTACCAGAACGGATAACAATTGCAACGCTAAATTAAGAGGTAGGCGACCATGAACGCGTGTTTCTACGTGCCAGCCGGCCCGACCCTGCTGCTTGGACGGGACGAGGAATGGAGTGAGACTTGGGTGTGACTCGTGGAAGAAGGTCGTTAATATTCTGGATGAGTCACCTCATCACAGCCTTCATGAGACTGTCTTAGGGAGCTGCAGGTAATACCACGGCGCTAAGGTTAGTTTCTAGACCCCTTGGAGGAGAGGCTGCGAGCGAGAACCTGTCACTTCGCCAGTGGCTACCTCGCTACGGGAAAGCGATACAATATACATATATACACACACACATACATATATACACATGCATATACACACACACACATACATATATATACACGCACATACAGTACATACATACACACACATACATACATACACACACATATGTACATACATACACACACACACACACACACACACAAATATATACATACATACATACACACACACACACACACACACACACACATGCATATATACATACATACACACATACATATATACATACATACATATATATGTATATATGTATGTATATTGTCAAGTTCTTTTGGGTTGTTTGTGCAATTCCCCACTTGAAAGTGATAGCCTCTACATTGAAGTTTTCAACTGGATTTCACTCAATGAGTAGCCTTAAATTTAGTTGATCTACATTTATTGAAGTTTTGTGGGTAGTTGTAGGCAGTTAGCTGAAAAAACTCAAAAAGAAAAATACAAATACAGCTATTACTTGCTTGAATTAACACAAAATAAATATATTGTGACATAATTTCCATCTTTTTTCTTTTACAAATAATTGGCATATTTGACCAAAAAGTTTGTTCATTACATTTAATAATCAAAGCATTTTAGTCAATATTTTTAAATCACATAAATAAATAAATAAATAAATAAACAAACATATTAATAGGTATAATTTCAACAACTCAAATTTTAAATACATTTTTAGTTAAATGTTTTCCTAGACAAATCACCTAGTGTTTTTTATCAAATATCTCTCCATTAAACAATAAACAAATTCTAAGTGTAATTATTATTATTATTATTATTAATTTTTTTTTTAATACCAACTAATTTAATTACAACAATACTCAACATGAAACATTAAA
>NC_056512.1:2184802-2190755 GCF_014905685.2 Nematolebias whitei
AATACCAACTAATTTAATTACAACAATACTCAACATGAAACATTAAAACTGCTCAACACCACAATCAGAGTCTCTATTAAGAGTCTGTGCATTACTCTGGTAAATTTGACAGTCAATCACCAGCAATATAGTGCTTACTGGCTGTCCTTCCCAGATTGTAGTAGACTTTCTGTTTGCACAGTTTTGATTTCAGATGTGCTACAAGCACTGCTTACCCTTCATGCTGAAGTCTCAGTCCAAATAAGAGTGACAGATCTGTCACTCCAGAAATACCTGCATGCTTTGATTGTTTAGTAGATTGGTTCCACCTGGTCCTCCTCACTGATCAGCAGAGAGGAGTGGCAGGCAGGAGCTGCATCCGCTCCTCCTCAATCCCTCCTCGGCTCCCACTCGATCTTCCCACGGAACCGATGGAGAGATCGTAGAATCAGTTACTGCAAACTACTTTTCAGTTTTAGACTTGTTTCTCCACTGGCAACAGAACTACCAGGCACCAAACATCTCTGTGCAGGACTGTCGTTTGGGCAGATTCTTTCAGGACTCTGGTCCTAGGTTGGCTTGGTCTGAGTCTTGTCACAGGAATGCAGGAGCTTTGTGCTACTTTAACATTCACATCTCGGACAATGCCCTTAGCATCTGGCTCGACACTCATGACCCGTCCTAACTTGAATTGACCCCTTATCACATTTTGTCACATAGCCAAACAATATCTCCAACACTGACGTTTCGATGTAAGGTGTGCCATTTGCTTCTCACAAATAAGTTTGGGCCGGCTAGCTGGCTCCATGACCTCCAGAATCTGTTGACATGAAGCTGCATCTCTCTAAGTCTTTTATAAAAGTAGCTTGCAAAGTCAAATGTTCTGATGTCGCCACTCGGAGAGGCACGTCCCAAGAGGAGTGTATTGGGCAATATATACTGGATGCAGTCTTCACAGCTCTGCACTTGGGCATTTATAGGACGTTCGTTGGAGAGGTTGGCAGCAAGTTGGAGAGCTGTCTGGAGCTCATTGTAATTGAGGCCAGTGTTGGTTTCTAAGCTCTGGAATGCCTTCTTGACTATACGGACAGCAGCTTCAGCAGCGCCGTTGCGGTGAGGTGAATCAGCTGGATTAATTTTCCACTCCCATTGAGTGCCTTTCTGAGCCAATATCGCTTATTCTTGAGAATCCAAGAACTAGTACAGCTCTCTCAATACAGATTTGGCACCAATGAAGTTTGTTCCTGGGTCAGACCAGATTTTTCTTGGGTGTCCTCTAATTGAAGTGAACCATTGTTAAGACATCAAAAAACTTTGCGTTGACATTGTGTCTACCAGATCTACATGAACAGCCTTACTGATCATACAGCTGAAAATGACACCCCACACTTTCATCGAGGCTCGTTTCTTGATCATGTCTTTTGACAAGGTATGGTCCAAAGAGGTCAACTGCTGTGAACTCAAATGGAGCTGCAGGTATGATTCTTTCAGGAGGTAAATCACCCATTATTTGTTGGCATCTTCTTGCTTTGTACTTTTTGCACATAAGGCAGTTTTCCACTACTTTTTGGGCAATTCTCCTTCCTTGAATGACCAAAGCTTTTCTCCTCATTTTCAGCAGGGTCACAGCGACACCTTCATGACCCTCATTGTGTGCCTCCTGTGTCAACAAGGTGGAGACCCACGCATAGGAACGTAGGAGGGGAATTGCCATGCCATCGTCCCTGAAACCATAAATTCTCCCACCACAGACTAGTAATCCAGTCTCTACCTCTCGGTACACTACCAAGCGATCTGTGGTAGTAGCTGGGAGGGTCAACCTCTCTTGGGCAGCGAGACAAATGTCCCTGAATGCACGTTCGGAGGTAGTGATGGCCCCATTTGTTGGCACCGCATCCAACTTTGGTGTCTTTATGGACCTGCTTCCAAATGTAAATTTTCTGGCAGCTCTCCATACAAAACCAACAGTTTTGACCAGGCACATTAGGCTACTAGAACGTCTTTCATCCATCAAGTTTTGGACAGGCTGCACCGGCAGGAAGTCTCCGCTTAGGACTTTGCTGACTTTTCTTTGCTTGAGCTCTAGTGAGTGCTACTACAAATGACTTATTTTGCATATTGTTTATGCTTTCTCGGGCTGTCGCAGACAACTCTTTTGCAGATATGATGGGCCACTCGCACTCAGGAAGATGTAAGAACTTTGGACCTTGCTGCCACTCTGAATTGACATCAAGTTATTTTGGCCCAGCTCCTCAAATGATAATGTCAGCTACATTAAGATGTCCAGAGATCCAACACCAGTCTTGTAACCGTGTGTTGCTTTGAATTTTTCCTATCCTATTAGCAAAGAAAGTCCGGAACCCATAGCTCTCACGCTGGATGGCTCCAAGAATTGTTTGACTGTCCAGCACATGGTACCACTGGCTGACCTTGATGTGGGTGTGCTACTCAAAATATTTTTTAAGACGGCTTGCAAAAACTGCAACACAAAGCTCTGCTTTGACTGCATCTCCTTTCTGGTCTAGAGGTGTCAGTTTTGCTTTTGACTCTACCAGATGAACTGTTATTTGTTTGCAGCAGTTCCACCCTACGTAGAGGACAGCACCGTATGAATTTTCACTGCCATCTGAAAAGGTGACAGCAATGGGTTCAGATGTAGCATCTGGAGGAGTAAGGGCTCTTGGAAACATAACTTTACTTAGCTGTTCGTACTCCTCAAATAGATCCACTGCATCTCTGTGGAGTTCATCAGATAAGGCAAGGTCCCATGAATCTTTGACAACGTTACACCTTGGTTTTGCCTCCTGGAATGCTCTTCGAACCAAAATGGCCCCCTTTTGCTTTGCTGGTGTTGTAAAGCCGATCGGGTCATATAAACCAGCAACTTGACTCAACAATTCACGTCTTGTCAGTGGATCTGGTGTCTTCATTCATACTTCTTCTAGCAGTAAATCTTGGCCAAGTCTTATCTTTTCTTACGCTTTGAGAAGTTGATTCTTACCATGACGTACAACTTGTCCTCGCCCACGATATAGCCAAGGCCAAGTGCCTTGTTGTCTTCCTCCTTTAGTTGGTTTGGCAAAGCAATCATCTTTGGTGATGCCTCCTCTTTCTCTCCTTTACTTTGGTCTGAAAAGACCCACGGCTTCAGCTCAAATCCTCCTGCTTTTAGTATAAACTCTACATTCTTTGTGATGACCTCAAGTCTTTCACGGCAGTTGTGGGATGTTATGTCATCAACATAGCTGTGCTCATGTAATACTTGACACTCATCTTTCAGATGGCTGAATTGAGGTAGGTTTGCTGTCTCTCTCATGGCGAGTTGCGCTATACAACCTGCTAGTTTGTCCCCAATGTTTACCCGTGTGATTGCATACTCTTCCAGCTCTTCATCCTCCGAATCACGCCACAAGAACCGGTGTAGATGGACCTCCTGCTCCTCAAGCCAGACAGAATTGTACATTTTTCTGATGTCTCCTAGAGCAGCGAAGGAGCCTTGATGGAACTTGAGGAGGACAGCTTGGATTGGATTGAGGACATCAGGACCTTTCAACAGCAGATCATTTAGACTTTGACCTTTATACTTTTGACTGCTGTTCCAGATGAGTCTCACTGGAGTTGTAACAGAGTGTGGGTTGAGAACAATGAGATGGTTTATGTACCAGACGGGTCCCTTCCAGGTCAATAAATTCTCTTCAGTCAGACTTTTTGCAGCCCGACGGTCAACCATCTCATGAACTTGAGCACTATAGGCCTTTTTCCATTGTGGTTCCTTGGCTAATTGTCTCTCAGTTCTGAGAAAGGTAGCCTCCACTGCTCTTTTATTGTTTGTCAATGTTGAGGGATCTTCGTGCCATGGGTAGCTTGCATGCCAATGGGGACCATCAGTGTGGTCATCAGCAACAGCATTTGTCAGCCCACTCTTCACCACTTCTAATTCTCTTTCTTCAGCCAAGGTCATTTCTTTGCCACCAGGTTGGAAATTGCCACAGTGGCAGCCTCCGCATCTTGGGGTGCAAGCAGCACCTATACTATCCCACTTCCATCACTCAAGAAAATTATGAGTGGTAGCAGCAGAGTTAAAATGCTTGATAGTAGGTAAGGAGCAGGCATGTTCTTTATACATAATTGCAGCAGTTCTCATGGACCTTGCAAAGTGCGTTCTGGATTTGTGCGCTGTAACTGTAGTCTCTTCAAACAGCCCAGGGTGTGTTCCTGCGACTGTCTTTCCCAGTGGTCCGTCCCACAATACAAGATCTCCAACAGCGCGTATCTTCTGTGGAACCAGATGCCCTTCTTTATGGCTTATTAACAGCTGTATTTCTTTTGGTTTCACTAGTTCATTGAGAGGGACATCAGGGAAGAACTTTTGCAGTGTTTTGGCACTTACATGTTGATGAATATCTGCAATGCTGTCTAAACCATAGCAGAGGAGTTGATGGGACTTGAAGTTTCCCCTTTCTGTTCTGACCTGGATCTTTAGGCGGTACCATCTCATGGTAACTTGAACTTTCATTCCTCCCACACCGTGGACAACATGGGTTATAGCTTCACTTGTCAGGTTTAATCGATCAACTGCTTTATGTGTTATATAATTCGTATCTGATGCTAGATCAATTAGGGATCCAACTTTTTGTCCTGCATTAGCTGTGACCTCTAATATCATCATAATGACAGGCCACTCCACTAAAACATTCTTTGCTAGAAGGTTGGGCTGATTAGACACAAAAAATGTTTTAGTCACCACATTACAGAATACATGGCGGCCTGTTCAGGTGTGAGACTTTTAATAAGGTCTTGTTGGGCTTGAGTGTAGCTGTCTCCTATATCATCTCTCACTGTGCTGTCTTTGTGCCTCTGAACAGAATGCCCCCTAGACACTTCAGCTCTTGGACAAAGATTATAATGCCTGTACTGGTTAAAAATCAGGCTGCTGCATTCTGGACCAGTTGTAGTCGTGCAATGGAGGTCTGACTGATACCAAACAGGAGCGAATTGCAGTAATCAAGCCTAGATGTAATGAATGCATGTATTACTGTCTCCAGGTAATTTTTGGACAATATGGGCTTCAGTTTAGACAGCCGCCTCAGTTGGAAGAAGCATGATTTTACAATCATGTTTACATGACTGTTAAGCTTCAGGGACAGGTCCATTATCACGCCCAGATTAGTGACTCTTTGTTTTTCTGACAGGGTTAGAGCGGAAATGTGTTTAATGTTTAAGATTCCAAGATGGCGCCGGTGTGTAGGGCTGCCCGTCTCTCGCTCTCTGCTTGTATTTTATTTTTGTTATTTTTACAATGGTTGGTGCAGTGTGCCGAGTCATATTTTCAGTATGATCGTCGGGCACTTTTGGAGCTCCGCACATTTGCTGAAATTCCCGCGGAGTTTTGGTACAGCGGTCAGCACGCTCTTCCACCGGTCCTGTCTGAGATTCCTGCTTTCCTTCTGCGTGACCCTGGCCTTTCTCCATGGAGGAAACATCGCAGACGTCGTGGGAAGCGCACAGGGATTTTGGTGAAACTGAGGCAAAGTGTGGATTATTCTATCAGGACTCGCTCTGGATCTGATCTTCTCCTCTCTGACCCGTGGTGCTCTCGGGGCCAGGCTGCTGGCCAGCTGCCTGCGCGCTCAGTCCATGTGAACACCTGGAGTTGTTTACCTGTGCGCTGCACCAGCAGACCTGGAGGAGTTGTTCTTCATAACCTGCGCCCGCTGGCACGCGCTTCTCCCTCCACGGATGTGTCTGCATTAGACCCTATCAGGATGTGTTTAGTCAACGCAAGGTCTGTTTCCAACAAGACGTTTATCCTCAATGACTTTTTTAAAGATCAAGAGTTGGATTTTCTGTTCGTCATGGAATCTTGGATTTCTGATGGTGAGTCCAGCGCCTTGGTGGAACTACTACCCCCGGACTGTCTGTGTTTCAATGCCCCGCGGCCATCAGGTCGGCACGGGGGGGGGGGGGGGGGGGG
>NC_056512.1:2190855-2197588 GCF_014905685.2 Nematolebias whitei
ACAGTTTTTAAAGCAAACCTGGCCTGTAAACAGTTGTCCATCCCAGTGTCCCGTGCTAGCTTTGAGCTAAGCGTCTTTGAACTCGGACACTCTCCTCCGGTCCTGTGTGCGCTCGTCTACCGCCCACCTCGTTCCAAGGACTTCATAAATGAATTCTCTGAATTTTTGGCTGATATCACACAGAGATACACTCACTTTTTGTTTATTGGTGACTTTAATTTGCATGTGTGTTGTCAGGAAAAGCCCTTAGTGAAGGACTTTCTAGATTTATTGGACTCTTTTAACTTAACCCAGCAGGTAAACTGTCCCACCCAAGAACACGATCACACGCTGGACCTCGTTTTAACACACGATGTCTCTGTTTCTAATTTGAAAATCGGTGACAATGTTATTTCAGATCACATGCCTGTATTGTTTGACCTCACCCCCCCTTGTCCTACTGCTAAGACGTGCGGTCCTGCACGTACGCGTTCCATTAACCATTTCACTGCTGCTCGTTTTAATGAAGGTTTTAACTCTGAGAGGATCGAACAGCTCTCGGTGTCTCTTACCACTGAGGAGCTAACCTCTCAGTTCAACTCTGCCTGTTTAGATGTTCTGGACCGTGTTGCTCCCCTTAAAACCAGAAAAACGAAACTTAAATCAGAGCCTTGGCTGAATGACGTCACGGCAGTGTCGCAGAGCTGAACGAAGGTGGAGGAAGGACAGGCTGCAGGTTTCTTTTCAAATGTTATGGGAGAGTTGGCGTCACTCTCAGAAAACCGTTAAAGCTGCCAAATGTAAATTCTTCTCTGATTTAATTGTCTCCAACTCCCACAACCCCCGAGTTCTTTTCTCCACCCTGAACTCAGTTCTACACCTCAGTGAGCCTTCAACTCTGGAAGCCTCAACTGAACTGTGTGAAAGCTTCCTCCATTTCTTTTTAGAAAAAGTGGCAAACACCCGGGCACTCATTTCTCCACCAGCTCATGATCTGTCCATCCCATCTCAGTGTGTGGCTGTGTTTGACCACTTTGAACCCATCTCTCTGTCTTCTCTGGAGCAGGTAATGTGCAGCATGAAGCCATCTGGTTCCCCCTTTGATGTGGTCCCCCCTCAACTACTAAAGGAAGTTTTTCCTACCCTGGGTCCTTTTATTCTCGCTATTCTGAATAGCAGTATATCCTCAGGTGTGGTGCCAGAACTTTTAAACATGCTGCTGTCCAGCCCCTCCTGAAAAAACCTAACCTTGACCCCTCAGTCATGTCCAACTTCCGGCCTGTCTCCAGACTCCCATTCACCTCTAAACTACTGGAAAAAATTGTGGACTCTCAGTTGAAACAGTTTTTGGGGGATCACACTATCCTAGAGTTATTCCAATCTGACTTCAAATTTCTCCATAACACTGAAACTGTTCTACTGAAGGTTTTTAATGACATTTTCATATCCACAGACGCAGGTGATTCTGTGCTGCTTGTTCTATTGGACCTGACATCTGCTTTTGACACCATCGACCACAAGATCCTCATTTCTAGACTGGAGCAGTGGGTGGGCATCACAGGGTCAGCCCTTAAATGGTTTGGGTCCTACCTCTCTGACAGAACCTTCTGTGTCAATATCAAAGATTTTAGTTCGGCATCGACAGCGCTCCAGTGGGGGGTGCTGCAGGAGTCCATCCTCGGTCCCCCTCTCTTTTCTTTATACCTGCTGCCACTAGGTGCTATTTTCCACAAACACAACATACCCTTTCATTTCTACGCCGATGATTGCCAAATTTACTTCCCCCTGAGGCACAGAGGTACACGCTCTATTCAGCCTCTTCTTGACTGCCTGGCTGATATCCGGGACTGGATGGCTTTAAACTTCTTAAGCTTCAATGAGAAGAAGTCTGAAGTCATGCTGTTCCATCCCAGTGGCTCACTCATGAACCATGACATTGACCTTTTCTCTCTAGCCCCGCTAGAGAAACAAAAGGTCACTAATCTGGGGGTGATAATGAACCCGTCCTTAAAACTCAACAGTCACGTAAACATGATGGTCAAATCCTGTTTTTTTCAGCTGAGACGGCTGTCTAAGCTGAAGCCTATACTCTCCAAAAAGAACCTTGAGACAGTGATCCATGCCTTCATAACATCTAGGCTTGATTACTGCAATTCACTTCTGTTTGGAATCAGTCAGTCCTCCATTGCTCGTCTACAACTGGTCCAAAATGCTGCAGCCCGATTTTTAACTGGTACAGGCTATAGAGAGCACATCACGCCAGTTTTGGCCTCCCTGCACTGGCTACCCATTCACCTTCGGATCCAATTCAAAATTCTCATGTATGTTTTCAAATCACTGAACAGTTCCGCCCCATCCTATCTCACTGATCTTCTGCAGCCATATGTCCCACCGCGCTCTCTGAGGTCAGCAGACCAGATGCTTCTCTCAGTCCCAGAAACCCGTCGTAAGCTCAGAGGTGACAGGGCTTTCTCTGTTGCAGGTCCACGACTGTGGAATGAGTTGCCACTGAGTGTCCGGCAGGCTCCCACACTCTCAGTCTTTAAGTCTCGCTTGAAGGCCCACTTCTATTCTCTTGCCTTTAACATGGTGTGATTTGTTTGGTCCTGTCTGTACTCTACACTGTTGGCCATTTTAGTTAGCTTCTGCTGCTATTTGTATCTGTATTTTTATTTCATGTTTTCCTGTCCGCTGTGCATGTTTGTTTTCTTTTGTACAGCACTTTGGTTGGCCTTGTTGCTGTTTTAAGTGCTCTGTAAATAAATTGGTATGGTATGTTTAAAGGATTTTGGCACCACGCCAGTGGATAAACTACTGTTTACTATATCAAGAATGGACGGACCTAGAGTTGGAAACACATCCTTTAGTAGTCGAGGGGGGACCACATCAAAGGAGGAGCCAGAAGGTTTCAAGCTGCGCATGACCTGCTCTAGAGAAGATAGAGTGATGGGTTCAAAATGGTCAAATGGAGCTACAGATTGAGGTGGGATGGATGGGTCATGAGTTGGAGGGGAAATGAGAGCCCTGGTGGTCGCAATTTTTTCCAAAAAGAAATGTAAGAAGTTGTCACACAGCTCAGTCGAGGCTTCCAGAGGTGATGGTTCAGTGAGGTGGAGAGCAAAGTTTAGGGTGGAGAAGAGGACACATGGGTTGTGAGAGTTTGAGGTAATTATATCAGAGAAGAATTTTGATTTAGCAGCTTTTACTGTTTTCTGATAACGGCGCCAACTCTCTTTAAGTATCTGGAAAGAGACCTGCAGCCTGTCTTTCCTCCACTTTCGTTCCGCTCTCCTACATTGCTGCCTAACGGCCTTGGTGACGTCACTCAGCCAAGGTTCTGCTTTGATTTTTGATTTTTTGGTTTTAACAGGTGCAACATGATCCAGAGTCTTTAAGCAGACAGAGTTGAACTGGGATGTCAGTTCCTCAGTGGTGGTGAGAAACACTGGGGCCTGAATTATCATTTCAGAGTTATAAACATCTGTGAAACGTGCGGCAGTGAAGTGGTTAATGGTCCGAGTCCAGTACTCATTCTCACTGTGAATCTCTAGACATTTTTTGCAGGCCCCCAGCTTCTTGACAGCTTCCCTCTTTTCTGACAGCTTGAGCGTACAAAACTTTTGGCAGAAATACAACATTTTCTTGTGCTTTCCATCTCCACAGACCACACAACCTTGAGACATGTCTGTTGGTTTGGTAGAAGTTCTGGTCTGGGCTTGCCGTGGTTCAGACCTTGGTTTTGACTCCTCTTCCTTCAGTTGATCCAGCTTTTCATAGATGGCTTCTTGACCTTTAAGAAATGTCAGGAGGTAGTCAAATCGTTTGTCTTGTTCAGCCTCATTTCCTTTGCTGGCTACATGGAGAAACCATTCCTTATTCAGGCCATCTGGAAGTTTACTCTCTATTGCTTTTGTTATAAGGGGGTTCTTTATGGCACCGGTTGTGCCAAGTTCTTTCAGGTCAATCAGAGCCTTTTCTACAGTTTGGATTAACTCAACAATCTTCTTGGGCTGGTTGCCTCCAACTGGTGGAACCTTTTGGAGCTCCTCCACTATCTCAAGGGCAATAGTTGTTTTATTTCCAAAGCGGTTCTCCAGGACCCGAAATATCTCATCGGCTATTGTGTAATTTGTGAGACGATGGTCTCATAGTATTCTCTCATCCACACTGTCAAGTAGATGAAATTTTTAATCTCTTTGGATCCAGTAGGTTCTCCCTGCATCTGAAGCGCTTCCCAATCTTTCTTCCACTGATGAAACTCTCAGCGAATGCCAGTGAACTTTGGGAGAGCAGTGGACTTTAATTTAATGGCTGGTGCAGCCGGGAAGCTCATTGAAGTACTTAATCTGTTGGTCCCTTCATTAGTTTGCGCTTCAATAAATTCTGCTTTTCTTAATGCCTCTGATCCGAATCTGGAACTGATGTTGCTCTGCACGGGGAGCCCAGCACTTCCAATGTTTATGCACCACCGTTGCTGTTTTCACAAGTGTTTTCAGATGTTCTATCATGAAGTCATATGCACCTGTGTTTTTCCTTGGGTCCACAGTATCCACATGGTCTACATGTGACTCTGCAGTTGTAAGTGTCTGCGTCAGTTCATATTCTCCAGAATTTTCCCATAGTGTCTTTTGTATTGGAGCCTTTAGTTCTTGCATCTTTTTCTCACACTCTGTTGTTGTTTTATCCAATTCAGCTTTTTGCTGTTCACTTAACACATCTGCGTCTGAATTTTCAGCAGTATATTGTTCCTGAACATCATCATTGGCTTCAAGGACTTTATTAGCTTCTGCTGTGAGCTTTACAAAGCTGTTCCTGAGCTCCTCCTCAGACATCATTGTGTGCATTCGTAGCACATTATTGGCCAAACGAGAAAATTGCTTCTTCACTGTTGTTCTTGTGGTCTTCAACTTCTCCATCATTACTGAATCAGCCATTTTGATTTCAGCAGTAGGGCAAAAAAACAACCTTGAATTAGTCCTCTATGGCCATGTTTGGTCTAGCTGACCACCTCTTAATTTTACTCCAGTCTTTAGACTGCGGTTTTTCAGTGTCAAGTTATTTTGGGTTGTTTGTTTGTGCAAGGCGGGCAGCACGGTGGCGCAACTGGTAGAGCTGCTGCCTCTCAGCGAGCAGGTCCTTGGTTCAAACCCCGGTCCAGGGGCCTTTCTGGGTGGAGTTTGCATGTTCTCTCCGTGCATGCGTGGGTTTTCTCTGGGTGCTCCAGTTTCCTCCCACAGACCAAAAACATACATGTTAGGCTGATTGGTAACTCTGAATTGTCCCTAGGTGTGAATGAGAGAGTGAATGGTTGTTTGTCTCTATGTGGCCCTGTATGGACTTGCGACCCGTCCAGGGTGTACCCCGCATCTCGCACAGTGATTGCTGGACATGGGCACCAGCGACCCCCGTGACCCAAAATGGAATAAGCGGTTAAAGATGGAAAGATGTTTGTGCAATTCCCCACTTGAAAGGGATAGCCTCTACATTGAAGTTTTCAACTGGATTTCACTCAATGAGTAGCCTTAAATTTAGTTGATCCATATTTATTGAAGTTTTGTGAGTAGTTGTAGGCAGTTAGCTGAAAAACCTCAAAAAGAAAAATACAAATACTGCTATTACTTAAATTAACACAAAATAAACATATTGTGACATAATTTCCATCTTTTTTTTTTTTTTACAAATAATTGGCATATTTTACCAAAAAGTCTGTTCATTACATTTCATAATCAAAGCATTTTAGTCAATATTTTTAAATCACATAAATAAAAAAATAAACAAACATATTAATAGGTATAATTTCAGCAACTCAATTTTTAAATACATTTTTAGTTAAATATTTTTCCTAGACAAATCACCTAGTCTTTTTATCAAATATCTCTCCATTAGGGCAGCACGGTGGCGCAACTGGTAGAGCTGCTGCCTCTCAGCGAGCAGGTCCCTGGTTCAAACCCCGGTCCAGGGGCCTTTCTGGGTGGAGTTTGCATGTTCTCTCCGTGCATGCGTGGGTTTTCTCCGGGTACTCCGGTTTCCTCCCACAGTCCAAAAACATGCATGTTAGGCTGATTGGTAACTCTAAATTGTCCCTAGGTGTGCGTGAGAGAGTGAATGGTTGTTTGTCTCGTTTGTCTCTATGTGGCCCTGTGATGGACTTGCGACCCGTCCAGGGTGTCCCCCGCCCCTCGCACAGTGATTGCTGGACATGGGCACCAGTGACCCCCGTGACCCAAAATGGAATAAACGGGTAAAGAAAATGGATGGATGGATGGATCTCTCCATTAAACAATAGAATTGCTCCAATTAGAATTCTAAAATTGCACCGCTCCAGGTGGCTGCATGTTGGAGCAGTTCTGTTTCTGCAGCGACGAGGAGCTCGGCAGACTGCTGGGAGGAGTGGCCATCGCTCTGGGAGGACTTCTGCCCGGCATTCAGTTGGTCCTACAGCCCGGGGGAACCGAGAGGCCAGCCAAGTCTGGGTGGACGGATCAGACGGCATCTGCAGCCAGTTTCTAAGGATCCCCTGTGGGATGGACCTTTACAAGAGATCCTTCCTTTCTACAGACATCAGTATCTATAACATCTCTTAATGAAATGAGGATAATGAGTTACAACAACAAATAATTTCCCTTTGGGATTAATAAAGTATTTTTGAATTGAATTGAATTGAATAAACAAACTCCAAATGTAATTATTATTATTATTATTATTTGAATACCAACTAATTTAATTACAACAATACTCAACATGAAACATTAAA
>NC_056512.1:2197688-2200088 GCF_014905685.2 Nematolebias whitei
AGAGGCTTAGGCAGATGGAGGGGCAGCGGGGGCCGCTGAGCGTGACATAGCCCCCCTTTAAGGTCCGGCATCCTGACGGACCACCAAAGAGAAAGAACTAACAAGGACCGGGCGGGTGGAGGGGGCACTGGAGGTGGGCAAAAAGGCAGGTTGGAGGTCCGAAGGGACCTCCAGAGAAGCCCCAAAACTCTGGTGGACGACCTGGCCACTGTCCAAAAAGTGGCAAAGTCCAGGTCAGATGGCCGTGTAAGCCTTGCTGGGGCCAGATCAAAGGTAAGACCAGGACCAGTGCTGCACCAGGCAGGAGGATCAGAGCTGCAGCCCACATGGATGTCCTGGAGGCCGTTGCAGCCGACATGGGGGTCCTGGAAGCAGTCTCTGCCGACATGGGGGTCCTGGATACAGCATCATCCGACATGGGGGTCCTGGCGACCGCTTCGGCCGACATGGAGGGCTGTGGGTAAGCTGCAGCAGACATGGAGGGCCGTGGAGCTGCTGAAGCCGACATGGGTGGTTGTGGAGCCTTTGTGGTAGGTGGCGGAACCTTTGCGGTAGGTGGCGGAGCCTTTGCGGTAGGTGGCAAATCTTCTGCGGTAGGCGGCAAATCTTCTGCGGTAGGGGAGAGCGCCGGCCCCTCTGGAGACATGGAGGCCTGGAGGGGAGCCCCAGCAGACGTGGAGGCCTGGAGGGGAGCTGCAGCCGACGTGGAGGCCTGGAGGGGAGCCGCAGCCGACAAGGGCGTTCTAGAGGCCATCGCTGCCGACGTGGAGGACCGAGGAGCTGGTGCGGTCGACGTGGAGGGCAGAGGAGTCGACTCTTCTGTGGTAGGAGGGGAATCTTCTGTGGTAGAAGAGAGCACCGGCCCTTCTGGAGACGTGCAGAGCGCCGCCCCCCCCTGGAGACTTGGAGAGCGCCGGCCCCTCTGGAGACTTGGAGAGCGCCGGCTCCTCTGGAGACGTGGAGATCTGGGGAGCTGCTGGGGCAGCTGGTCTGGGACTCTGTGGGACCATGACAGCTGGCCTGGGGCTCTGTGGGACCACGGCAGCTGACCTCGGACTCTGTGGGGCCACGGCAGCTGGCCTCGGACTCTGTGGGGCCATGGCAGCTGGCCTCGGACTCTGTAGGGCCACGGCAGCTGGCTTCGGACTATGTGGGGCCACGGCAGCTGGCCTCGGACTCTGTGGAGCCACGGCAGCTGGCCTTGGACTCTGTGGGGCCACGGCAGCTGGCCTCGGACTCTGTAGGGCCACGGCAGCTGGCCTCGGACTCTGTGGGACAGCTGGAAACGTTTGGGGCAAGGGCTCTGAAGGTGGAGGGGTAGAACATCGGGAGGACCGGTACATTGTGCGCCTACGACTCTTCTGAGGGCCAGGGACCTGGCAGGGAGGAAACCACAAATCCTCGTCTTCGTCCGACTCGTCCTCCTGATCACAAAAGGGGAACGGGAACTTGGGCCTGTTCATGAGGCGGAGAGCCCAACGCTGGGCTTCTCTCTTCTCCGCCTCACCCGACAGGACAGGCTGATCCTGAGAGAAACCGCCCGGCTTTATTGCCAGGCGGGTGCCTGTAAATTGAACCTCCAATTTACCAGAACGCCACCTCCGAGTCTGTGCTGGATCCATAATTTGGGCCAGATTATTCTGTAACGAGTCTGTATGGATCGGCACAACACCTGACTCAGGACAAAATTAAAATAAAAGGTTTTATTTTATTAAAGGCGTTCGTCTGAAGGATCTGAGCCTCAGTTCTGGTCCAATCTATGAAGACAGACAGGTTAGTGACTGCAAAAAGGTTCTGGGAGCTGAGAGAGGTGGTGTGCACGTCACTACCCTTCTGTGGCAGGAGCAGAGCTGAGACAGAGAACGTTGGAGGGCTGGGCAGGAAACAGAATCCAGGGACGTAGCAAGGGTCGAGAGCCAGGAGCTGTGTGAACAGGCAAAAGGATGATCCGTAGTCGTGGTCGAAGAGGAGAGCTAGGTTGTACCATGTAGGCCGAGAGCGTGGTATCCAGACAGGGGCAAAGACAAAGCGAGGAGTAAAGAGGGAAGCTGTGGTCAAAAACAAAGAAACTAGGAACAAGCGAATGCTGGATAATTTACTGGCTGTGAGGCTTTCAATAATCTGGCACTGAGGGGAGTGAGAGTGGAGCTTAAGTAGTGAGCTGAACAGGTGTGGCAGGTGAGTGGTGATTGCAGAGACAGGGTGCAGCAGATGAGTGCAGATTGCTGAGAGAGAGTGACAGGAGCAGAAAATGGGTGATAGGCAGTGCAGGACCAAACAGGATGAAATAAACAGAAACTGAGGCAGGAAAAAACGTGAATGATCTTAAAACAGGGGCTGTGATATGAGGAGCAGAGGCTTAGGCAGATGGAGGGGCAGCGGGGGCCGCTGAGCGTGACA
>NC_056512.1:2200188-2204118 GCF_014905685.2 Nematolebias whitei
TTCGTTCTGGTCTTGTACCAATCTGGGTTCCGCTAGTCATTACAGAAATGCTCCAGCCAAAACAGACCCAGAACGAGATCAGAGACAAGCAGACCTCGTCCTCTTAGCAGATGGAACGAATTACCAGAATAGAGGGAATACTTCAACAAGTTCTAACCCAACAGCAAGAAATCCAGGAGAATCTAAGAGAACTTGGAGGTATGGTTTTTTTCTCTAAACCAAAGACCCTCTCCCTCTTCTACAGAATCTAGTACATCTCCTGTAAACAACTCCTCCAACCCAATACCAGAAGTCACACCAACAAACCAACAGGTAATAATTAAACCCTCTGAATATTTTTCCGGAGACCCCAGCCTGTGTGGAGGATTCATCCTACAATGTAAGCTTGCCTTCAAGGGAATCCCCTCAGCTCTATTCATCTGACTCAGCTAAGATCACGTATTTCATTAACCAATTAAAGGGTGATGCACTTCGTTGGGCCAATTCTTATTTTCAGTTCCATGACGTTGAGACTGCTTCATTTGATACCTTGTTAAAGGAGTTCCTGAAGATTTTCAATCGACCGCTGCGGGAGCCGAACGCCGTAAATCGGCTTCTCGAACTACTCCAGGGCAGTCGACCTGTCGCAGAGTACGCCCTCGAGTTCCGCATTCTCGCGGCCCAGACCGGATGGAATGAAAAGGCACTGCAAGGTACCTTTTTACACTCTCTGTCTGACCCCATCAAGGACCAGATCGCTGCACGGGACGAACCCGAAAGCTTCGACGAGCTCATAGACCTGGAAGTAGCTTTAGACGAACGCTTCCGGGAACGGCGAAGAGAAAGGAACTACAATTCCCACCGCTTCACCACTTCCGGTTCCACGATGCCTTCAGGTGAGCCTCGTTTACACCGAACACCACTGGGAAACTACAAGTCCCAGGGAGACTCATTTCCAGGCTCGCCTCCCAGTCAACCTGCAGTTTCGACCAGACGTTTCTCTGAACCTCCGGAACCTGAACCTATGCAGATAGGTCGAACTCGTCTGTCTACAGAGGAGAAACAAAGACGTAGAGATACAAATTCGTGCATTTATTGTGGCAACCCCGGTCACTATATAGCCAACTGCCCATTCCAGGGAAATGAGACCACCCGTCAATAAGGGAGATGTTGGTGGGCTCTTCCTCTTTTTCTCCCTCCAGCAGACTCATGTTACCCACACTCATTCAGATCAATCAGAACCGCCTTCCTGTCGAAGCCTTGATAGATTCCGGAGCTGAACAAAATTTAATTAGCCTGAATTTAGTCCAAAAACTATTTTTACCCACTCAAAGAATCCCCTCTGTTGCTATTGTGGGGGTTACTGGTGAGACTTTAGCCCAGATCAACCTCAAGACTACTGAGTTACACTTAATCATTTCAGGAAACCCTCATGAAATTAATGACTTTTATGTGTTTGAATCTCCCAATACTCAACTCATTTTAGGCTACCCTTGGTTAAAGAAACATAATCCCTGCATTAATTGGAAATTGGGGAGGATAGAAAGATGGAGTGACAATTACTTAAAACATTGTTTACGCTCTGCAGTCTCCAACCGACCTGTGGAGACTAAAATTTTAGAAAAAGCTGACATGTCTTCTGTTCCTTCTGTATATCATGACCTTGCTCCTGTGTTTAATAAACAAAGCGCTCTGTCCCTACCACCTCATCGCCCGTACGACTGTGCCATCGACCTCCTCCTTGGGGCCTCGCTACCAGCCAGTCGACTATGCAATCTATCAGGACCAGAAAGGGAGTCCATGAAGAAATATATCGAGGAATCTCTCGACTCTGGTATAATTCGCCCATCCACCTCTCCAGTCGGTGCGGGGTTCTTCTTTGTATCCAAGAAAGACAAGACCCTCCGACCCTGCATTGACTACAGAGGTCTAAACAACATCACCATTAAAAACAAGTACCCCTTACCTTTAATTGACTCCATTCATGAGCACCTCCAATCTGCCACAATCTTTTCTAAACTTGATTTAAGAAACGCTTACCACTTGGGCCGGATTAAAGAGGGTGATGAGTGAAAAACAGCCTTCAGGACCCCACTTGGACATTTTGAATATTTAGTGATGCCATTCGGGTTGACTAATGCCCCGGCAGTATTTCAAGCTCTAGTCAATGATGTACTCAGGGATTTTATCAGCCACTTCGTCTTCGTATACCTAAGACGACATTCTCATTTATTCTCACAGTGAAGAAGAACATGTAAAACAAGTTCGTACGGTACTGCAAAGACTTTATGAAAACCAACTTTTTGTCAAGGGAGAAAAATGTGAATTTCACGTACCTTCTGTATCATTCCTGGGCTTTATCTTTGAGAGGGGTTGTTACAGGACGGACCCAGAAAAAACCAAGGCAGTGGAGGACTGGCCTGTTCCCGAGAACCGGAAACAGCTCCAACGTTTTCTGGGTTTTGCCAATTTCTACAGGCGATTTATTAAGGACTACAGTCGCCTCGCCTCACCTCTCACACAACTTACATCAACCAACCGAACCTACAAATGGACTCCTGAGGCTGGTGCTGCATTCGGTAAGCTCAAGAGACTTTTTTCCTCTACTCCTGTCTTGTGTCACCCTGACCCTAAACGCCAGTTTATTCTGGAAGTTGATGCCTCGGACACTGGTGTGGGTGCTGTTCTCTCTCAACGGTCCCTAGAAGACAATAAAGTGCACCCATGCGCCTTCTTTTCTAGGCGTCTATCACAAGCGGAGAGGAATTATTATGTAGGTAATCGTGAGTTGTTGGCGGTCAAACTGGCCCTGGAGGAGTCTCGGACAGGGGTCCTCAATTTATCTCGCAGGTCTGGCGAAGCTTCTGCAAGACGTTGGGGGCAACCACCAGCCTTACCTCTGGTTACCACCCGCAGTCCAACGGCCAGGCAGAGCGATGTAATCAGGAGCTTGAGACCACCCTCCGATGCGTTGTTGAACGCAACCCCTCAGCCTGGAGCCAGCACTTGGTCTGGGTGGAGTATGCCCACAACACACACAGGTCTTCGGCAATAGGGATGTCACCATTCGAGGCATCCCTTGGTTACATCCCTCCCCTGTTCCCCAGTCAGGAAGCCGACATCTCAGTCCCGTCTGTCCAGCATCACTTTCGCCGTTGCCGACGAGTCTGGCGTCAAACCAAGACAGCTCTACTGCGCTCAGCAGCCCAGAACAAGAGGTTCGCCAATCGCCATCGCTCCTCAGCACCACCATACCAGGTGGGCCAAAAGGTATGGCTTTCTACCAAAGACATTAATATCAAAGGCACCCCTAGGAAGCTGGCACCCCGATACATCGGCCCGTTTCCTATCAACCAAATTATCAACCCGTCTGTAGTCCGCCTTCAGTTACCAACCTCCATGAAGATCCACCCAACTGTTCATGTGTCACAAATCAAGCCAGTTTCTGAGAGTCCCTTGAGCCCGCCTGCCGACCTCCCCCCTCCCGCCCGATTGATCGATAACCACCCGGCCTTCACTGTCAGGACCATCTTGGATGTCCGTCGCCGGGGCCGTGGTTACCAATATCTGGTTGACTGGGAGGGCTATGGTCCCGAGGAGAGGTCATGGATCCCCAGATTGTTCATCTTAGATCCCAGCCTGATCTCCAGCTTTTTCAAAGCCCACCCTGAGAAACGCCACAGGTCGCCTGGGGGCGATTCTTGAGGGGGGGGTACTGTAGAAGTCTCAATGTCTGCAGCCTTCCTCCAAGATGGCCGTTAAATAACACCAGCTGACGGTCATCCACCTGATGAGGAACACCTCTATTTAAGGCTGCAGTCCTGTGTGACTCATCGCTGGAGCATTGAGCTTTATTGGTAATTTATGCCTCCAGCCTAAACGTGTGAGTATACGATATACTCTTACCTTGTTCTTTATGCCCGCAGTACCCTGCCTGTTTGACTCCATCCT
>NC_056512.1:2204218-2205427 GCF_014905685.2 Nematolebias whitei
AACAACCTTTATGTAACCAGGCTAATTCTATTAGACAACAATTTTTTTAACCAGGCTAATTATTTAACAACAATTTACCCAGGCTTACTGTATTTAACAACCATTACTTAACCAGGCTAACTCTATTTAACAACCTTTATTTTAACAGGCTAACTCCGTTTAACAACCTTTTTTAACCAGGCTAACTGTATTTAACAACCTTTATTTAACCATGGCTAACTCCATTTAACAACCTTTATTTAACCAGGCTAATTCGGTTTAACAACATTTATTTAACCAGGCTAATTCTGTTTAACAACCTTTATTTAACCGAGCTAATTCTGTTTAACAACCTTTATTTAACCTACCTAACTCTATTTAACAACCTTTATTTAACCAGGCTAACTATATTTAACAACCTCTATTTAACCAGGCTAACTGTATTTAACAACCTTTATTTAACCAGGCTAACTCTGTTTAATTACCTTTATTTAACCATGGCTAACTCCATTTAACAACCTTTATTTAACCAGGCTAATTCTGTTTACCAACATTTATTTAACCAGGCTAATTCTGTTTGTGACAACCTTTTTGTTAACCAGGCTAACTGTAATTAAGAATCTTCATTTAACGAGGCTCACTATATTTAAGAACCTTTATTTAACCAGGCTAAGTGTATTTAACAACCTTTATTTAACCAGGCTAAGTGTATTTAACAACCTTTATTTAACCAGGCTAAGTGTATTTAACAACCTTTCATTACCCAGGGCTAACTCAATTTAACAACCTTTATTTAACCTGGAAAACTGTATTTAACAACTTAGTTTAACCAGGCCAACTGTATTTAACAACCTTTATTTAACCTTGCTAACTGTATTTAACAACTTTGTTTAACTAGGCCAACTGTATTTAACAACCTTTATTTAACCAGGCTAAGTGTATTTAACAACCTTTATTTAACCAGGCTAATTTTGTTTAACAACCTTTATTTAACCAGGCTAACTGTATTTAACAACCTTTATTATCCAGGCTAACTTTAATAAAGAAAAAATAGTTTATTCCATGAGGCTAAATCCTTTTAAGATTTATTTAACCAGGTTATCTCTGTTTAACAACCATTATTTAACCTGGATAACTGTATTTAACAACTTTTTTTTAACCAGGCTAACTCTATTTAACAACCTTTTTTTACCAGCCTAACTATATTTTCGAACCATTATTTAACCAGTT
>NC_056512.1:2205527-2206661 GCF_014905685.2 Nematolebias whitei
TGTAACCAGGCTAATTCTATTAGACAACAATTTTTTAACCAGGCTAACTCTATTTAACAACCTTTATTTTAACAGGCTAACTCCGTTTAATAACCTTTTTTAACCAGGCTAACTGTATTTAACAACCTTTATTTAACCATGGCTAACTCCATTTAACAACCTTTATTTAACCAGGCTAATTCTGTTTAACAACATTTATTTAACCAGGCTAATTCTGTTTAACAACCTTTATTTAACCGAGCTAATTCTGTTTAACAACCTTTATTTAACCTACCTAACTCTATTTAACAACCTTTATTTAACCAGGCTAACATATTTAACAACCTCTATTTAACCAGGCTAACTGTATTTAACAACCTTTATTTAACCAGGCTAACTCTGTTTAATTACCTTTATTTAACCATGGCTAACTCCATTTAACAACCTTTATTTAACCAGGCTAATTCTGTTTACCAACATTTATTTAACCAGGCTAATTCTGTTTGTAACAACCTTTTTGTTAACCAGGCTAACTGTAATTAAGAATCTTCATTGAACGAGGCTCACTATATTTAAGAACCTTTATTTAACCAGGCTAAGTGTATTTAACAACCTTTATTTAACCAGGCTAAGTGTATTTAACAACCTTTCATTAACCAGGGCTAACTCAATTTAACAACCTTTACTTACCCAGGTTATCTCTGTTTAACAACCGTTATTTAACCTGGAAAACTGTATTTAACAACTTAGTTTAACCAGGCTAACTGTATTTAACAACCTTTATTTAACCTGGCTAACTGTATTTAACAACTTTGTTTAACTAGGCCAACTGTATTTAACAATCTTTATTTAACCAGGCTAAGTGTATTTAACAACCTTTATTTAACCAGGCTAATTTTGTTTAACAACCTTTATTTAACCAGGCTAACTGTATTTAACAACCTTTATTATCCAGGCTAACTTTAATAAAGAAAAATAGTTTATTCCATGAGGCTAAATCCTTTTAAGATTTATTTAACCAGGTTATCTCTGTTTAACAACCGTTATTTAACCTGGATAACTGTATTTAACAACTTTTTTTTAACCAGGCTAACTCTATTTAACAACCTTTTTTTTACCAGCCTAACTATATTTTCGAACCATTATTTAACCAGT
>NC_056512.1:2206761-2208923 GCF_014905685.2 Nematolebias whitei
TGTAGAATTCCACAGTGAGTCCGTCGACGCCCGGGGACTTCTGGCCCTGCATGCCGAGGAGGGCTGCGTGGAGTTCCTGAAGCCCCAGAGGGCGCTCCAGTTCAGCGTTACTGTCGTCAGAGACTTGGGGTAGTTCCTCGCAGAACTCCCTGAACAGTTCCTCGTTCTCTTCATATTCGCTGTGGAACAGAGAACGGTAAAACTCCACAGCCCTCCTCCTGATCGGGCCTGGTTCACTCAGTTGCTGCCCTGTGTCCGACAACAAAGAGTGGATCATCTTTCTCTGCCCGTGCTTCCTCTCCAAGCCGAAAAAAAAGCTAGAGGGAGCATCCATCTCTGTGATGTTTTGGATCCGGGATCTGACCAATACGCCCTGGACTTTACTGTCCAGCAGGTTTGCTAAAGTTAGCCTTTTAGATTTGAGAGCTTCAATGTGCTCCTGATTCCCTGTGGATTCACTAAGTCGTTCTAAATCCACGATATTCATCTCCAGATCTCTAATAGATTTGGTAATGTCACGAGTAACATTCAGAGTGTGCTGCTGACTCAGCAGTTTTATCTGAACCTTCCCATAGTCCCACCATTGTTTCAGACAGTTAAAATCAGCCTTTCTCTGTCTAAAACAAGACCAAAAATAACTTAAAACCTCTTTAAAACCTTGATCGTAAGTCAGAGCTGAGTTAAAGTGCCAGTAAGCGCTTCTAGGTAAAATGTTTCTAATAAAAACACTACCTAAAAGTAACGAGTGATCTGTAAAAGCTACTGGTAAAATCTGGCATGTTTTAAACACATTAAAATTATGTTTAAAACAGTAAAAACGATCAAGTCGAGCCAAAGAGACTCGGTTTTCCTTAATGTGGGACCACGTGTACTGCCTGGAGCCTGCGTGCATCCTCCTCCATACATCCACCAGGCCATGAGACGAGACCAGCCGCCGCAGAGCGTGTTGGGCCGCTGGATGCGGCTCTGCATGATTACGGTCTAAAAACTCGTCTTCTGTACAATTAAAATCCCCTCCTATAAAAACATAATCTTCAGGCCCACAATCACCCAACCTTTCCCCAATTTTTTCAAAAAAACGCTTTTTCTCTGCATTGGTGATGGGAGCGTAGATATTAATAAAAACTATACTAAAATGATCAAACTGTGTCCTGACTAAAAGACACCTCCCCTGAATGACGTGTTCAATTTCTGTAGAGTTTGGGGTGAAAGCTCTAGAAAAGAGGAAGCCCACCCCTGCACTCTGGGAGGTGCCGTGACTTAAAATGACCTCCCCCCTCCACTCTCTAGCCCAGTCTGTTTCCATTAAACGATCACTGTGAGTTTCTTGTAGGTAAACAACATCTATTTTCTTTTGGTTTAAAGTTTGGTAAATTAAAGCCCATTTTTCAGCCTCCCTCGCCCCGTTAAGATTCAAAGAAGCTATTTTAAAAGAATCCATATTGGGTAAGAAGCTAAAAACAGAAAACCAAAAGACTATAAAAGAGAATAAAATACTTCTGTGCATCGTGTAGTTCAAAGTTGTTTTCTCACTTTGGTCATTATTTTCTTCAGTCTAAAAACTTCTGTGTCCGTAAAACCTGATACCTCTTTGTTTCTGATGTGATACCTCGCTGAGAAATAAAACAATTTTAAATCAGGAAAAAAACTGTCAATCTTTAACCCTCTGAATCCTTTAGTGTCTTTCAGAAAATTCCTAAAAGACTCTACAGGGTATCTAGGCTCTTTACATTTCATTTGTGACACAGAGATTTCACTGCTGTCAGAGAAATAGCTCTCAGCGTCGCTGCTGTCTGACAAACCCTTTTTCTCTGCAGCCAACTTACTGGCCTTCTTGCTGGCCTGCACAGCAGCCACCACATTCTTCCTTTTGCTACGCCTTTGGGACGGGGTCGGAACCTCCAACTCCATCGCCTCCTCTGTTTCACCTGTCTGTCTCTCAACTTCAATATGAAGTGACTCTGCACTGTTCTGTCCTTCATTGTTTCATCTGCCTGCACCTCTTCTTTCTCACCTTGACCTTCACACACTAAATACTCCTCATCGCCCCTCACCCCCTCCTTTTTTCCCTGCACACTGTTCCCTTCCACCACTTCACTTTCACCACCATTCACCCCATCACCACCACCATTCACTCCATCACCACCACCATTCACCCCATC
>NC_056512.1:2208933-2221764 GCF_014905685.2 Nematolebias whitei
CACCACCATTCACTCCATCACCACCACCATTCACCCCATCACCACCACCATTCTCCCCACCACTACAACCTTCTGTGCCCCCTTTTTCCACACACACACCGTTCTCTTCAGTTTTGTCACCTTCTACAGCTGGCTCTTCAACACTGTGTTTTGGACGGTCCACCTTATTGGGGGTCACTGCAGCTGTGGTTTCCCCCACTGTAGCGGGCAGCTCTGCCTCCCCACTGTAATCGGGCTTGTCCCCCCCCTGTTCGGCAGCAGCAGGTTGCTGCTGTGTTGCATCGGGCGGGGCTGGCCCAGCTTTGTTGGGACACATTTTTATGATGTGCCCCTCCTGACCACACCCAAAACATTTCATGCTGGATGAAGTCGCAAATAAAATATAGTCAAAATCATCCAGTTTCACATGAAATCGCACGTTCAGGTCCTCCCCCCGCTTATTCAGTAGCATGAACAGTTGTCTCCTATGGGAGACAATGTGTTTCAGCAGAGGTGACTTACACCCCGAAAGCACTTTCCTAATTGGGGAGACTACCTTCCCGTGCCCTGACAGTTCTTTAATTAAGAACTCATCGCTAATGAACGGTGGAACATTCGATAAGGTAATTCTAGTGGCTGGCATTGCCAGTGGTGACACTTGCAAAAACAATTCACCAACTGAAATGCCAGCCTCAACCAACTGCTGGGCCTGCTCCACCTTCTCCAAAAACAAGACTACAGCCCCATTCATTCGGGCTGCAGACTTAATGGACTCATGTCCAACTACTTTTCCTACTGCCAAACAAACTTCCTCCACACTACACAGAGAGCCAGCACCTACCCTGACGCCGTTTCTCCGAGTCAGTGTGGAGAAATCACCTGTTCCAGCCACCATGGCTTCCCCTCAGGCTGGCCAGCCAGGAGCACCTGACGGCCACGCCCTCACCAAACAATACCCTAAAACTTTGTCAAACTAACTACAAAAACCCACACCTAAACAAGTAACATAAAAAACACCAAGTGAAAAAGATATTAGAAAAAGATATAGAAAAAGTATCAATCACTCTCACTTTCCTCCTTCAGCTCCTCCACACACCCTCCTCTCACAAGAAGAAGAAGAAGAAGAAGAAGAAGAAGAAGCCTCGACAGTTCGCTAACTGTAAAGGTATTTATAACTGTTGTGATACATTGTGCATCTGTCAGTTATGGTGTTCTGATGTTTTATATACTTATTTAGAATGTGCAAGATGAGAAACATTCGCTTAGGAGTTCTTTAATGACGAGCGGCCATGAGGTATTTCTTTGTCAAAGCATGTTTTACTCGTCGCTCAGTACTGTACCTGAAACCTTTTGTTTTACTTCTGTACTTTCTGTCTTGTTTCTGTAGTTTTCACGGCATTCATTAAAGCGCCCGTTTCAAATAAAGAAGCCGTGCCCGCGTGTTGTCATTGAGACGTTACAGTGAAAACTCTAGCCAGTCAGTGCCGGCGAGAAGGACAGAACTGGGCGTGCCTGCAGCTGAGTGATGTATCACGGTGGTGCGAACACAAGGGGGCGCCATCTCCTAAGTTCAACGCTCACAAGCAGCCAAGCCCTGCAAATGTAACTGAATAAGGTGGAAATTAACAAAGAACCGTGTTGAAATAGAATGAGTGGTTAAGTTAAAGGTTAAGTCAAAAGCCACAACAAGTCTCTATAACACATTTGTCAAAGATTACGTGATTTCTACTGGACTTCAAAGTGATTTATTGTTGTTTAAGAAAGGAGTTTGTGTTTTGCTTAAAATCAAATTAAGCGTGAAAATTCACAAGGTTCTTTAAGTTGAAGGACAAATGTTTTGAGAGTGAAGCTCATTACAGCTAAAGTATGAAATAACAATAATCCCAAAGTAATAGTCAACTCATATGTAAGTTACAAGTTTGAAGAAGTATTTGTAATTTAAACATAAGGCATTGAGTGAAATTTATCCAGACTCACAAGATGACTGACAAAAATCATAAGGAGCTCTATGCTGTATCACGTACTGAAGTAGAAGGAAATGATGATGAGCAAATCCCAGAAACACAAACTGCTCGTAGAAGTGAAAGAGTAAGAACATTAACCGAAGGGGGTAAAGAGCTTCAAGAGGAGAAACTCAAGGGCCTTAAAAACAAATATGTAGCCGTTTTTGAAAAATGAAATGTGAAGCAAAACTGAGCAAATCGGCATTAGAAAGGGAGGCTTCTGAGAGCGAATTAAAGGAGCTGATTAAGGATGTGAGCATCACCTGCAGAAATGTACAAACCATCTACGAACAAATACAACCTCCTGATGCAGACGCAAGGCACAAAGTAGATGTATGTACATCACTTTCTGCATGTATTGTCAAAAGAGCTGAAAACCAACTTAAAGGACACCTTCCAGAAAGCGAAGAAGATCCGTGGCCAGACGTAGGGTCATGCCTGGGATCTGAAAGTACCACATCAAGGTCAAGATCACGAAGGTCTAGATGTAGTTCAAGTCAGTCATGCTCACAAATAAGCAAGAGACTGGAAGCAGAGGCCGAAGCAGCTGCATCTAAAGAAGTATTGGCAATAATGGAGGAGCAAGAAAGGGAAACAGCTGAACTACAAAGGTTGGAACATGAGAAGCTCGAAAGACAGCGAGTAATCGACCAGCAAAATCTCGAAAGACAGCAACTAATAGAAGAGCAGCACAGAAAGATTACACGCTTGGAAGAAGTTAAAAAACTGAATGCAGCAAAGGCTCGAGCAAAGGTTTACAATGAAGGTGAAGGTATTTCTGAAGGTCAGAGTTCACTATGCAGTATTAAAGCAGAAAGCAAAATCCAAGCAATCCCTGTCGTAGCACACATTCCCTTTCAAGCTCTAAGTTTGACCCAAGTCCATAATGCCACAAGTCAAACACTCAAAGCATCGAGCCCACCATTCATCCCACAAGTCACACAAACTCACTTTGGATCTGTGCCGCACATTCCTGCAGTTATAAACCAAGCTCAACCAAATCCTGGTGACCAACTTGAGGTCACCACAAACCAAGCACTCAAAGCATCAAGCCCACCATTCATCCCTCAAGCTACACGAGTCTCCTCCGTTGCAATTCAACAACAGCCGAATTACGAGCTAGTTAGCATACTAGCGGAAGCAATAAATGCTAATCGTCTTCCAACTCCAGAACCTACATTGTTTACTGGCGACCCTTTAAAGTATAAGGACTGGCAGTTATCATTTGAAATCCTGATTGAAAGAAAAAACATTCCAAAGAATGAGAAACTTTATTATCTCAGAAAGTACCTCGGTGGACCAGCGAAGAGAGCGGTTGAAGACCTTCTCCTATTGGGCACAGATGAAGCATACGATTCAGCTTGGAAAGTGCTAGAAAAGCGCTTTGGAAGACCATTCACCATAGGAAAATGCTTTAGAGACAAGCTTAACAATTGGCCTAAAATAAACTCCAAGGATGGAAGTGAGTTGAGAGAGTTTGCTGATTTCCTTAAGACTTGTGAAGCTGCAATGTCACACGTAACGACATTGGAGGTTCTCAATGACTGTATGGAAATTCAGAAACTTTTGCTAAAACTTCCAGAGTCGTTGACCGCAAGATGGAACCGGAAAGCCATGAAAATGACAAAGGCTGGCAATGAAAGGTATCCATCCTTTCACATATTTGTTGATTTTATATCCACTGAAGCTGACTTAGCTTGTGATCCCATAGTCTCAGCACAAGCTCTCAAAGGTTTGGAAATGAGTAAGCTCAAACACTCAGGCAGCCAAGTCATTCAAGCAAAAACATTAACAACAAACTCAAGCCACACATATACTATAACCTGTCTTTTCTGCAAAGGAAACGGTCACACACTCGATAAATGCTTCAAATTCACAGAAACCCCGGTCCAAGATTGTATCCAGTTTGCACAAGCAGAAAGACTGTGTTTTAGATGCTTGAAGAGAGGACATCATTCGAAGGAGTGTGATGCCAGGATCACATGCGAAAAATGTCAAAGGAAACATCCTACATGCTTGCACGACGACAAGTTCATTGAACGTAAAGGGATAATATCTGCACCGAGCGATAACACTCAAGATGAAGAAGAAGCAGACACTAAAGAAGGAGCTGAACCAGCTATCTCTAATAGAGTAACCCGATCGACTTCAAGCGCATTAACGTCCTCTATAGTGCCTGTCTGGGTTTCATCAAAAAATCACCCAAACAAAGAAGTTTTAGTATATGCACTCCTCGACTCACAGAGCGATACATCCTTCATTTTAGATGAAGTAGCCCAAAATATTGACACGGATAAAGGTAAGGTCAACCTGCGACTGTCAACTATGTCTGCCAAGTCGACAGTAATACTATGTGACAAGCTGGTAAACATTCAAATTAGAAGATATAAGCATGAAAAGAGAATCACATTGCCACCAGTCTATACGAGAGAGTTCATCCCTGTTAACAGGTCACATATCCCAACATCTGAAACCGCCTTAAAGTGGCCTCATCTTGAAAGGCTGGCGGATAAGCTACCTCCAATGCTCGAATGCGAAGTTGGTCTTCTTATTGGCTATAACTGTCAACAAGCCCTCTTACCACGTGAAGTTCTTGCAGGCAGGGAGAATCAACCTTATGCACAGTTAACCGATCTCGGCTGGAGCATAGTTGGTTGCGCATCTCAAGTTCAAAATCAAAAAGATGTTATCAGTACGAGTCACAGAATCATCGTTCGTGAAGAAACCCCTGTGTCACTACCAGCAGTTGAACCCAAGCAACATGTGCATTTTGTATGCAGAATCCAAGCAAAAGAAGTCAGTCCAACTGATGTGATAAAGACTTTGGAACCCGATTTTCCTAAGCACGCAACGGACAGCCAACCAGTCTCGCAGGAAGAAGTTCTGTTCAGGTCAAAGGTGACCAAAAACATAAAACGAAAGAGAAATAGACACTACAAACTCCCGTTAACATCCAACACAGAAAATTTGGCTGGTCAAACCTCAAAAGGTTTAGCCACTACTCAACTAAAAGAATCAAACTGGCTGAAGAACCCCAAATCACTTTGGGAACAAGATCTTCCAATCAAAGAGGAAATGGTGGGAGAAGTTGAAGAAACAGATCTTCAACTCAGTAAAGGTCATACATACACAGTACAGTCAAAGGAAGTGAACCCAGTTCCAGAGCGTTTACAGAAGTTCTCTGATTGGTCGAGAGCTGTAAAGGCTATCGCCAGACTCAAACGATTTATCAAAGAGTTTAAGGGTATTCAACAAAGAACAAACCAAGTAACAAATCTTGAAGAGAGAAGAGACACAGAAGTGTTCATTATCAAGCTAGCGCAAAGAAAGGCTTTTATTAAAGTAATACAGAAAATTAGATCTCAGAAGGAAAATTCTCTACACAAGCATAACAAACTAAGGCAGCTAAATGCTTTCTTAGATAAGTCCGATGTTCTCAGGGTGGGAGGACGGTTGTCCCAATCAGCCTTACATCATGTCAAGCACCCCGCAATTCTCCCCAAGAAGTCTCATGTGTCAACCCTCCTCATCAAACACTACCATGAACATGTTCATCACCAAGGAAGAGGCATGACTATGAATGAATTGCATGCAAATGGCATATGGATTTTGGGATGTAGAAGTATGGTCTCTTCTTACATCTACCACTGCAATGAGTGTAGAAGATGCAGAACGGCTACAAACCTCCAAAGGCGACAGAAATGGCAAAGGGTTTCACGGAAACTGCAAGCGAACGCCAGTGTGGTCTTACAAGATGATAATGTTTCAATATGTAAATGGAAACGACCTCTAGTAGTAGAGACTAGAACGTCCAGACGACAAGGTTCGAAAGGTGAAACCAAAGATCAGTGAAACCACTGACAAGGTAAATATATCTAGAAAGACCTATTCACAAGGTAGTGACTTTACTTGAGACTGATACAGTAACATGGACTAATCTTGACACTCATCAGAAAATCACATTGAGAATCAATTGGTGATTCGGTGGGAGTGTAAGTGTCACCACAATGATTGATTTATGTTTTAAACGGGTTCATATTTGTTTTCAGTAGTTAGAATATTTTGTTTTTAGTTTGTTTAGTTCACACTGTGAAATATGTTTTATTTTGTATAAGATGCATTTATTCTGTCATGAAGGACTATTTTGGTTGTACTGTTATCGCAAGATTTATGTGAACGGAAGAGAGTGGCGAGATCTTTTGTGCTCGACACACACACATGTACCTGAAGCCACATGCAGTTACCTGAGGACACGAGAGGCGTGCAGCAGCCTCGATAGTTCCCTAACTGTAAAGGTATTTATAACTGTTGTGATACATTGTACATCGGTCATTTATGGTGTTCTGATGTTTTATATACTTATTTAGAATGTACAAGATGAGAAACATTCGCTTAGGACTTCTTTCATGACGAGCGGCCATGAGGTATTTCTTTGTTAAAGCATGTTTTACTCGTCGCTCAGTACTGTACCTGAAACCTTTTGTTTTACTTCTGTACTTTCTGTCTTGTTTCTGTAGTTTTCACGGCATTCATTAAAGCGCCCGTTTCAAATAAAGAAGCCGTGCCCGCGTGTCGTCATTGAGAAGTTACACTGTGAGCAGATGTGCACGCATGAACACATCAACATTGAAACAGATCAGCAGCAACATTGAAACAGATCAGCAGCAACATGAAACAGATCAGCAGCAACATGATATGGTTTTTCACAGTGATTATTCTAGTTAGAGCAGAGTGTCCGCGGGGTCTTGAAAGTTATTAAAAGTTGATAAATCAAATTTGGGAAAATTAAGGGTCTTGAAAAGTATTAAAAAGTCTTGAAAGCGATTTGATGAGGTATTATTTTTTTTGCTGTTATTCTAGCTTTAAATAATTTGACAGCAAAAAGTATGTATGACTAATATTTGTTTTCCTCACCACGGAGGATTCGGAAACTGCTTCGCACAAATTTAGAGTGTCAGGTTACAACAGCCTTAACGGCTAGGCCTGTCTTGTGCGCATGCGCGGCTGCTTTGAGTCTGTGTGTTCGAGTAAGTTGCCGCGAGACCGTGAGAACAATGGGTAAATGCAAGTTTTCGGACTCCTGGTTGGAGATGCCTGATTTTCAAGAATGGCTGAGGCCTGTCGCCGAGAATAACCGCGAGGCTTATTGTACATTTTGTAAAAAAAAGATGAGCGTAGCCTCGATGGGCATAAACGCCTTGAAGTCCCATATGACTGGAGCTAGCCACAAAAGTGCAGCTAGCCGCAAAACGCAGATGTCTATCAGCAGTTTCTGTGCTCCACCAGCGACAGCGCTTCCAGCTAACCGTGTGCCTGAACCAACCAAAGCTCCCTTGACACTGTCTTCTGCCTCTCCGTCTGCCGACATCATGGTGACCATGGGCAGCACACCAACACTGCGTGCAGAGGTGATCTGGTGTCTCCACACTGCGGTGAATCACCATTCTCTAAATTCCAACGAAGGCATATCGGACATTTTTAAATCAATGTTTCCAGATTCGGATATAGCCAGAACATTCACTTGTGGCAAGGACAAAACGGGTTACATCTTGCGATTCGGGCTTGCACATTTTTTTAAGCAGGAGCTCGTTGACAGTATTAACAAAGCTGGCCCATTTGTGTTGATGTTTGACGAGTCTCTGAACCAGTCAACTAAAAAGAAACAGCTCGATGTGCACATTCGTTTTTGGAATGAAGACTGCGTTCAATCCAGGTATCTGGGCTCTCAATTCCTGGGACATGGAACAGCGGAGGACTTGTTGCATCACATCAAAGTAAGTGAATCTTTTTGTTTACTACTATTTAATCTTTTCTTTGTGTATGTTGATATTAAATAAAGCATATTACAGTACATTTTTATATATGAAAAGTACTCAAATAGAATATTCCTTTAAATCAATGAAGAATTGTGTGTGTGTGTGTGTGTGTGATATTTACATACATAACTTGATTTGAACACCTGTGTGTCTAAAAATTAAATATCAAATCCATACTGTTGTCACAGGAATGTGTTGCCAAACTGAACATACACGAAGAGACGATGGAGGCTCTGAGGTTGATCTGCGACAAGGTCAGTGTCTGTGGGGGTGTTCTGCAGGTACCTCTGACCAAGGAGCTGCTGGCTTCTGTTGCCTCTGCAAGGTCAAAGTACAGGATTTACCTGGAACAGCAACGAAAGAAGAAAGAAACTTCCACACAGAGCCTTAAGAGGAAAGCAGCTGGAGCTGAGTTAGAAGAGCTGAAAAAAAAGAGAAAACTTCTACAAGAGGTGTGCGATTCTCTGCAAAAAGATGCAGATCAGTTGGCAGAGCAGGCAGAGGGAAAGTCAGGTTCTTTAATGGCCCAACTGATCACCAAGTCCAATGTCTTGAGAAGGAGACGTAAAGAAAAACTCAGTGAGCTGGTGCAAACTGAAGAGTTGCTGGAATGCAAAGCAACTGCACTGAGGCACATGTAATGATTACTGTGTTTATTTCTTATTCGCCATTGTTCAACCAAGTTACTTTAAAATAACTACGAGTCTTGTTGTAACCTAAGCTATATTTTCTTAAACCTAGTCGTGGTTCAGTTTCTTCTTTTGAATTTTTTTCTATCCACTGTATCTCAGTTCTGTTGTAGGTTTGAGATTCACGGATTTAATTGAAAACAACAGCAGTTTTGTAAATCAAAGATTTGTTGCTTAATAAAACAAAGTGACGATAAGGTCTTGAATTTATTTTGGAAGGTCTTGAAAAAGTCTTGAAAAGGTATTGAAATTAACTTCATTATTCCTGCATATACCCTGTAGAGATTCATGAGTCTAACAGCCTCAGGGTAGAAGCTGTTCCTCAGTCTAGTGGTTCTACACTTAATGCTCCTTAACCTCCTTCCTGAGGGGAGCGGGGCAAAAAGTGTGTGCTGGGTGAGTGGGGTCCTTCATGGAGGTTAGAGAGGTGGGCCTGTGATCGGAAAATCACCGGTTCTAGCCCCGGTACTGACAACATCAAAAATGTGGGTGGGGTAGGTGAAGCACCCACACCTGCCCCCACCCTCATTTGTCCCACTCTGTGCCCTTGAGCAAGGCCCTTAACCCCCACCATCTGTTCCTCCGGGTGTCCTAGAAAGCAGCTCACTGCTCCACACAGAGGGCTGAGGTAGCTCGGTGGTCTGTGGTTGCGTTTTTTTCCTCCTGCTATTCTACGGTGAAACCAGACGTGTTTTCCCTCCCCCCCCTCCCCCCGCTTCCCTGCTGCGCTCTTTTGTCCTGTGAACCCTTAAAAAGCCTCTTTTTTTTCCTGCATACCTCTTAATTGGAAGGATCAGCTGGTCTCTCAACAAAATCGATCAACTTCTCCCGACAGGAGTCAGGGTTAGGAGGACACTCTACCTCTAAGGAACAAATTGGATTCATGATGACAACTAGATTCTACTGTTTGGTTGGTGAAATCTGGTTGTCTACAAATTTGTGTGGAGGTGTTGAAGCTTGACAGTGCTCGGACTGAATGTGGAGCTGTGATAGGGAATTGGAGCAGCTGTTATCAGAACTGTGATCTCCCTGGCAGCACTCATGAATGGTGGAATAGCTCTAGGAAGACTCTTTAAAAAGTCAACACTTCCTGGAACTATGGAGTCTTCAGTCTTCTTCAGTCTTTCACCAGAGTCTTCCTAGAGTCTTTCACCGGTGTCTTCCACTTCTGAGTGGAACTTCGGACTCAGTCTCCTTCAGTCTTTCATTGAGTCTTCCACTTCTGAGTGGAATCTCTGACTGAAACCTTCCTGAGAGTTCCTAAGGAACTTTCAGATTTAATCAATAGCTGGCGGATTTGACCGTGAGACGAGGGTCCGTCCATCCCAGCTGGAGTCACAGCGCCTCAATGTGAACTCACCCGGGCGTAACGCCCTACAACTTCGAAGGAAGCTTGTTCTGTTGGACGGAGTAAAACCACACGACTTCTGACGATGACCAGCCACTTTAATCGGAGACGCTGTAAAGGGCTCGTACTAATGGACTTCTGTTCCGGAGTGGAAGTAGCCCCCGCCTAAGGTAACAAAGTCTCTGCACGTCCTGAAGTGTACCGGGGGTTTGAGCTGGTGTTGAAAGAAGCGTGCTAATTCTGGTCAACAAAACATACATCTTCCTTCATCCACCTTTCTTCAAACTTCTCCATTCCTTCCTTTAAACTTTTCTATTTTGCCAGTAATCTAGATGCCTTCAGAAATGTTCTGTTGTCTTGTTAGTAAAGCGTGCCAAGTTTTTATTAATCAGAACCAGATCAGCAAATCAATGTGTACATGTTTTGATGTTAAATTTTGATTCTGTTAAATAAATGACCGCATTTATTCTGATGGGTCAAAGAAAAATGGTGTCTCATGTCACTAATTATACAATCCTCACAGTTATCTCGGTCACATGGCATTAATTTAACTCGAAAAAGAAAGAATCCGTTGTATTTAAATAATTAATATTCTTTGTGCTTGAACTAGCTTTAAGAATAATTAATTAGTAGTGAAGCTACAGAAAAGCTGTGTCCCTGCTCCACTACATATTTTGGAAGAGTCTTCAGTCTTCTCACTTGAAGCTGTGAGTTCGACTTTTGGAGTAAAGGATCAATTCGGCTGTTTTGGAGTTTCCATCAGAGAATATGTACCAGCAAGACTTTAAAGGCAGAAACAACAATTCACGAGTTCTGCCTGACCCAAACTATGGCCTTGATGCCGGACTTATCTCAACTCCTCCTGGAATGTTCAGAAAACAACAAAGATGCTTTGACTGTTTCCTCATCCCTCCCTTCCCCAAGGCCGTGGACATGTAACAGAACCTCAACTGAGCTGAAGATGAACGTCACCTCTTATCTGGACAATGGCTGAGGGGGGGCTCTGGACTATGTTACAACTTTCCCTTAAAAAATCAATGTTTTCACCGCCTATATGTTCATGTATAACGTCTGTTTATGTTGCTTTGCTGTGGAGGTTTTTTGATGCCTCAAATCGTGCACCGTCTAGGACACGGAGTGAGAGATCTTTTTTTTATATCGTCTCTCCTCATGTTTTCTTTCCTTTTCTCATCTAAGCAAAATATTATTCTGAATAAGAATAAGAAGGTCGCGCTAATTATTTATAGCTGCAGCTTCGTGCACTTCGCCCATCTTCGGACGACTGTACGTACATATTCGCGTTGTATCTCGGTGCAATGCCAATAAAGTTTATTCTGATTCTGAAGGGCATCGGTCATAAAAATAACTGCCAAGTCTTGGTGTGACTTAGTTCACTGTGGCGACCTCCAACGCAGGGAGCAGCCGAACCAAAAATAAAAATGAAAAAATGGAGTTATCCTGGTTAAATAAAGGTTGTTAAATACAGTTAGCCGGGTTAAATAAAGGTTGTTAAATAGAGTTAGCTAGGCTAAATAAAGGTTGTTAAACAGAATTAGCCTGGATAAAATAAAGGTTGTTAAATGGAGTTAGCCTGGTTAAATAAAGGTTGTTAAATACAGTTAGCCTGGTTAAATAAAGGTTGTTAAATAGAGTTAGCCTGGTTAAATAAAGGTTGTTAAATAGAGTTAGCCTGGTTAGATAAAGGTTGTTAAATAGAGTTAGCCTGGTTAAATAAAGGTTGTTAAATAGAGTTAGCTAGGCTAAATAAAGGTTGTTAAACAGAATTAGCCTGGATAAAATAAAGGTTGTTAAATGGAGTTAGCAATGGTTAAATAAAGGTTGTTAAACAGAATTAGCCTGGTTAAATAAAGGTTGTTAAATACAGTTAGCCGGGTTAAATAAAGGTTGTTAAATACAGTTAGCCGGGTTAAATAAAGGTTGTTAAATACAGTTAGCCTGGTTAAATAAAGGTTGTTAAATAGAGTTAGTTAGGTTAAATAAAGGTTGTTAAACAGAATTAGCCTGGTTAAATAAAGGTTGTAAAATACAGTTAGCCTGGATAAATAAAGATTCATAAATACAGTTAGCCCTAGTTAACAAAAAGTTTGTTAAATGGAGTTAGCCTGTCTATATAAAAGTTGCCAAACATAATTAGCCTGGTTAAATAATTGTTGTTAAATAGTTAGCCTGATTTAATGAATGTTTTTAAATAGAGTTAGCATGGTTAAATAAAGGTTGTTAAATAGAATTAGCCTGGTTAAATAAAGGTTGTTAAATAGAGTTAGCCTGGTTAAATAAAGGTTGTTTAACTGAATTATCCTGGTTAAACAAAGTTGTTAAATAGAATTAGCCTGGTTAAATATTTGTTGTCTAATAGAATTAGCCTGGTTAAAAAAAGTTTGTTCAATATAGTTATTCTGGTTAAAAAAAGGTTGTTAATAGATTTAGCCAGGTTAAATAAAGGTTATTAAATAAAGTTAGACTGGTTAAATAAAGGTTGTTAAAAAGAGCTAGCCCGGATAAATAAAGGTTGTTAAATTGTTAGCCTGATTTAATAAAAGTTTTTAAATAGAGTTAGCCTGGTTAAATAAAGGTTGTTAAATAGTTAGCCTGGTTAAAAAAAGTTGTTAAATACTCATAGCAGGGTAAATAAAGTTAGTTAAATAGAGTTAGCCGGGTTACATAAAGGTTGTTAAACAGAATTAGCCTGTTTAAAAAAAGGTTGTTAAATGGAATTATCCTGGTTAAACAAAGTTGTTAAATAGAGTTAGCCTGGTTACATAAAGGTTGTTAAACAGAATTAGCCTGTTTAAAAAAAGGTTGTTAAACGGAATTATCCTGGTTAAACAAAGTTGTTAAATAGAGTTAGCCTGGTTAAATAATTGTTGTCTAATAGAGTTAGCCTGGTTAAAAAAAGTTGTTATATAGAGTTAGCCTAGTTAAATAAATGTTGTTAAACGGAGTTAGCCTGTTAAAATAAAGGTTGTTAAATACAG
>NC_056512.1:2221774-2225315 GCF_014905685.2 Nematolebias whitei
TTGAGTTAGCCCTGGTTAAAGAAAGGTTGTTAAATACACTTAGCCTGGTTAAATAAAGGTTGTTAAATACACTTAGCCTGGTTAAATAAAGGTTCTTAAATATAGTGAGCCTGGTTAAATGAAGATTCTTAAATACAGTTAGCCTGGTTAACAAAAACGTTGTTCAATAGAGTTAGACTGGTTAAATAAAGGTTGTTAAATGGAGTTAGCCTGATTATATAAAGGTTGCCAAACATAATTAGCCTGGGTAAATAATTGTTGTTAAATTGTTAGCCTGATTTAATGAATGTTTTTAAATAGAGGTAGCATGGTTAAAAAGTCAGAGTCAGAGTTTCTTTATTGTCATTCACACCTCATGTGGTACATGTGGTGGAGCGAAATTATGTACACAGGGTCCCAGTTACATTCAACAATAAAATGTCTAAGAAAAACAGTAATAACATCTAAGATATGAACTAAGAAAAACATCAACTAAATATACACTAAGCACTCATAACATAAAACATTGAACATCAGCACAAACATGAACATGAGTCTGTGAGCAGATGTGCACGCATGAACACATCAACATTGAAACAGATCAGCAGCAACATGAAACAGATCAGCAGCAACATGATATGGTTTTTCACAGTGATTATTCTAGTCAGAGATTCATGAGTCTAACAGCCTCAGGGTAGAAGCTGTTCCTCAGTCTAGTGGTTCTACACTTAATGCTCCTTAACCTCCTTCCTGAGGGGAGTGGGGCAAAAAGTGTGTGTGCTGGGTGGGTGGGGTCCTTCATGATGCAGGTGGCCCTCTTCCTGCATCTGGAGGTGTAGATGTCTGTGATGGTGGGGAGACTGATTCCAACAGACTTCTGTGCAGCCTTCACCACTCTCTGCAAAGCTTTTCTTTCTGCAGCTGTGCAGCCTCCATGCCACACATTGATGCTGGAGCACAGTATGCTCTCCACTGCACACCTGTAGAAGGAGGTGAGGACTGAGCTTCCCAGACCAGCTCGCCTCAGCCGTCTGAGGAAGTAGAGTCTCTGATGAGCTTTCTTCATCAGGCTGGTAGTGTTGTTGCTCCAGCTGAGGTTGTCATTCATGTGTACACCCAAGTACTTGTAGCTGGAGACCACTTCCACCGCAGATCCTCTTATGTTCAGGGGGGTGTAGGTGTTTTTGTTCCTTCTGAAGTCCACAATCATCTCCTTTGTCTTCTTCACATTGATGTGAAGGTTATTCTCTCTGCACCAGCTCTCCAGGTGTTCCACCTCTTGCCTGTAGCTGGACTCATCATTGTTTGTGATGCATCCCACCACCGCTGTATCATCTGCAAACTTTACAATGTGACAGCCTGGATGGGTAGCTGCACAATCATATGTGAGCAGAGTAAACAGAAGGGGGCTCAACACACATCCCTGAGGAGAGCCAGTGCTGAGGGTTATGGTGGAGGAGGAGAGGTTGTGGATCCTCACTAACTGTGGTCTGTTTGTTAAAAAGTCTAGTACCCAGTTGCAGATGGAGGGGCTTAGTCCTAGTGTGGATAGTTTGTCCATCAGGGTTTGGGGGATCATGGTGTTGAAGGCGGATGTGAAGTCCACAAAGAGCATACGGACGTAAGAGTTTTTCTGCTCCAGGTGGTTGAGTGCAGTGTGGACCACAGAGGAGATTGCATCCTCTGTTGATCGGTTCTCACGGTATGCATACTGATGAGGGTCCTCGTTGATGTTGATGGTTGTTTTGATGTGAGTCATGACCAGTTTTTCGAAGCATTTAGCGACTATCGGGGTGAGGGCCACTGGCCGATAGTCATTCAGACCAGTCACTGTAGAGCTTTTTGGGACTGGGATGATGGTGGCAGTCTTCAGGCAGGTGGGAACTGTCTCCAGGGTAAGTGAGGTGTTAAAGATGTCTGCCAGCACCTCACAGAGCTGATCAGCACATTCCTTCAACACTTTTCCAGGGATGTTGTCTGGGCCAGTTGCTTTGTGCGGATTAATCCTCCTGAAGGTACTCCTTACTTCTGCTGAGGTCACGCTGAGATGCTCTTCATCCGGTGGCGAGGTGAGTCTGGTGCTGGGTGGTCTGTTCGGGTCTTCAAAGCGTGCATAGAACTTGTTGAGGGCATCAGGCAGAGATGGGTCTTTGGGGCATTGTTCCCTCCTTCCTTTATAATCTGTTATGCACTTAATGCCCCTCCACATGCTCCGAGGGTCTTGTGAGATGAATTGACCCTCGATCCTCTTTGCATATGTGGCCTTGGCCCTCTTAATACCAGCAACCAGCTCTTTTCTTGTCCTACTCAGCTCCTCTGAGTTTCCAGACCTGAAGGCAGTGTTCCTGGCTTCCAGCAGGGTACGCACCTCTGCATTCAGCCAAGGTTTTCTGTTTGTGTAGCTTTTAACATTTCTGACAGTGGAGACTGTGTCAGTACATGTACTAATGTAACCCAGTACTGAGGATGTGTATTGGTCAAGATCAAGCGAACCTCCATTTTCAGCAGCTTCTCTGAAAACCTGCCAGTCTGTTCGATCAAAACAATCTCTCAGTATGGGGCCACTGTCCTGGCTCCAACATTTAACTTTCTTTTGTACCGGTCTGGAGCGTCTCAGCGGGGGCATGTAAGCAGGAGCCAGGAAGATTGAGATGTGGTCTGACAGTCCTAGGTGGGGGCGGGGTTCGGCTTTGTATACATTTTTTACGTTCGTGTAACACGGTCCAACGTGCGGTCTCCACGTGTTGGAATCGTCACATGCTGATTAAAGCTTGGGAGACAGTCCTTTAGATTCACGTGGTTAAAGGCTCCGGCTACCACGTAAAGAGCCTCGGGGTGTTTGTTCTGCAGCGAGCTGAAAAAAGGGTTGTAAATAGATTTGGTCTGGTTAAATAAAGGTTGTTAAATAGAATTAGCCAGGTTAAATAAAGGTTGTTAAATTTAGTTAGCTGGATTAAATAAAAGTTCTTAAATAGAGTTAGCCTGGTTAAATAAAGGTTGTTAAATAGTTAGCCTGGTTAAACAAAGTTGTTAAATAGAATTAGCCTGGTTAAATATTTGTTGTCTAATAGAGTTAGCCAGGTTAAAAAACGGTTGTTCAATATAGTTAGCCTGGTTAAATAAAGTTTAATAAATAGAGTTAGCCAGGTTAAATAAAGGTTATTAAATAAAGTTAGACTGGTTAAATAAAGGTTGTTAAAAAGAGTTAGCCATGCTTAAATAAAGGTTGTTAAATAGTAAGCCTGGTTAAATAAAGGTTGTTAAATACAGTTAGCCTGGTTAAATAAATGTTGTTAAATAGAGTTAGCTAGGTTAAATAAAGGTTGTTAAATAGAGTTAGCTAGGTTAAATAAAGGTTGTTAAATACAGTTAGCCTGGTTAAATAAAGGTTGTTAAATACAGTTAGCCTGGTTTAAATAAAGGTTGTTAAATACAGTTAGCCTGGTTAAATAAAGGTTGTTAAATACAGTTAGCCTGGTTTAAATAAAGGTTGTTAAATACAGTTAGCCTGGTTAAATAAAGGTTGTTAAATACAGTTAGCCTGGTTAAATAAAGGTTGTTA
>NC_056512.1:2225415-2225696 GCF_014905685.2 Nematolebias whitei
TTAGCCTGGTTAAATAAAGGTTGTTAAATAGAGTTAGCTAGGTTAAATAAAGGTTGTTAAACAGAATTAGCCTGGTTAAATAAAGGTTGTTAAACAGAATTAGCCTGGTTAAATAAAGGTTGTTAAACAGAATTAGCCTGGTTAAATAAATGTTGTTAAACAGAATTAGCCTGGTTAAATAAATGTTGTTAAACAGAGATAACCTGGTTAAATAAAGGTTTTTAAATACAGTTGGCCTGGTTAAATAAAGGTTGTTAAATACAGTTAGCCTGGTTAAATAA
>NC_056512.1:2225706-2225949 GCF_014905685.2 Nematolebias whitei
TTAAATACAGTTAGCCTGGTTAAATAAAGGTTGTTAAATACAGTTAGTCCTGGTTAAATAAAGGTTGTTAAATACAGTTAGCCTGGTTAAATAAAGGTTGTTAAACAGAGTTAGCCTGTTAAAATAACGGTTTTTAAATAGATTTAACCTGGTTAAATAAAGGTTGTTAAGTACAGTTAGCTTGGTTAAATAATGGTTCTGTAATGACTAGCGGAACCCAGATTGGTACAAGACCAGAACGAA
>NC_056512.1:2225959-2226562 GCF_014905685.2 Nematolebias whitei
GTTAGCCTTGTTAAATAAAGGTTGTTAAACAGAGTTAGCCTGTTAAAATAAAGGTTGTTAAATAGATTTAACCTGGTTATATAAGGGTTGCTAAATAGAGTTAGCCTGGTTAAATAAAGGTTGTTAATAGAGTTAGCCTGGTTAAATAATTGTTGTCTGATAGAGTTAGCCTGGTTAAATAAAGGTTGTTAAATACAGTTAGCCTGGTTAGACAAAGTTGTTAAATAGAGGTAGCCTGGTTAAATAAAGGTTGTAAAATAGAGTTAGCCTGCCTAAATAAAAGTTGTTAAATAAAGTGAGCATGGTTAAATAAAGGTTGTTAAATGCAGTTAGCCTGGTTAAATAAAGTTTGTTAAATAGAGTTAGCCTGGTTAACAAAAGTTGTTGAATAAAGTTAGCCTTGTTAAATAAAGGTTGATCAATAGAGTTATCGTGGTTAAATAAAAGTTGTTAAATAGAGTTAGCCTGGTTAAATCAAGGTTCGTAAATAGAGTTAGCCTGGTTAAATAAATGTTGTTATATAGAGTTGGCTTGGTTAAATAAAGGTTGTTAAATAGTTTGCCTGGTTAAACAAAGTTGTTAAATACAGTTGGCCTGGTTAAA
>NC_056512.1:2226572-2228219 GCF_014905685.2 Nematolebias whitei
ATACCTGGTTAAATAAAGTTGTTAAATAGTTAGCCTGGTTAAATAAAGGTTGTTAAATAGAGTTAGCCTCGTTAAATAAAGGTTGTTAAACAGAGATAACTTTGTTAAATAAATGTTTAAAGGATTTAGCCTCATGGAATAACTTTTTTTTCTTTATTAAAGTTAGCCTGGGTAAATAAAGGTTGTTAAATACAGTTAGCCTGGTTAAGTAAAGGTTGTTAAATAGAGTTAGCCTGGGTAAATAAAGGTTGTTAAATACAGTTAGCCTGGTTAAATAAAGTTTGTTAAATACAGTTAGCCTGGTTAAGTAAAGGTTGTTAAATAGAGTTAGCTGTAAGGGTCCCACTGCCTGCAGCCTTCCTTGCTGATGGCCGCTGATTAGCAACACCTGGCGGTCATCAGCCTGATGAGCCTCTCCATCTACAAAAGGCTGCAGCCCAGTGTGACTTATCGCTGGAGCATATCACCTCTCATGTTTCCTGGTTCCTCGTGTGTTTTGGATCTCCTCGTGACCTGATCTGGATCCCTCGGCCTGTCAGGTATTCCTCGTGCCATTTTTTCCTCCAGTTGCCAGCCTTCCTCGTTCCCTTGGACCCTCGTTGGATTTCCCTCTGCTGCTCACTCCTTGGACTGAAGGACCAGCTCCCCTCCTTCGGGTTTGGACTGTAAGGACAAAAACGCTCTTCAAACAAACCACTCAGGTCTTCCCCTCTGGACCAACATTAACCTGTCGTCCCTCTTTCCAGGAGTTGCTGAGAAGCAGCGTGTGGATTTTCACTGTAAATAATAAACGCTGTTCTTTTTGTACTTCCCCTGTGTCTGCCTCGTTCTGGGTCTCATACCATCTGGGTTCCTCGCGCACTCCTAACATTAGCTAGGTTAAATAAATGTTGATAAACAGAATTAGCCTGGTTAAATAAAGGTTGTTAAATGGAGTTAGCCCTGGTTAAAAAATTGTTGTCTAATAGAGATAGCCTGGTTAAATAAAGGTTGTTAAATACAAGTAGCCTGCTTAAACAAAGTTGTTAAATACAGTTTGCCAGGTTAAATAAAGGTTAATAAACAGAGTTAACCTGGTTAAATAATGGTTCGTAAATATAGTTAGCCTGGTTAAATAAAGGTTGTTAAATAGAGTTAGCCTGGTTAAATAAAGTTTGTTAAATAGAGTTAGCCTGGTTAAATAAAGTTTGGTAAATAGAGTTAGCCTGGCTAAATAAAGTTTGGTAAATAGAGTTAGCCTGGTTAAATAAAGGTTGTTAAATAGAGTTTGCCAGGTTAAACACAGCTGGTAAATACAGTTAGCCTGGTTAAATAAAGGTTGTTAAACCGAGATAACCTGGTTAAATAAAGGGGTTGTTAAATAGAGTTAGCCTGGTTAAATAAAGGTTGTTAAACAGAATTAGCCTGGTTAAATAAAGGTTGTTAAATACAGTTAGCCTGGTTAAATAAAGGTTGTTAAACAGAGATAACCTGGTTAAATAAAGGTTGTTAAATGGAGTTAGCCCTGGTTAAATAAAGGTTGTTAAATAGTTAGCCTGGCTAAATAAAGGTTGTTAAATACAGTTAGCCTGGTTAAATAAAGGTTCTTAAATACAGTTAGCCTGGTTAAATAAAGGGTGTTAAATAGTTAGCCTGGCTAAATAAAGG
>NC_056512.1:2228319-2228589 GCF_014905685.2 Nematolebias whitei
TAAATAAAGGTTGTTAAATGGAGTTAGCCCTGGTTAAATAAAGGTTGTTAAATAGTTAGCCTGGCTAAATAAAGGTTGTTAAATACAGTTAGCCTGGTTAAATAAAGGTTGTTAAATACAGTTAGCCTGGTTAAATAAAGGTTGTTAAATACAGTTAGCCTGGTTAAATAAAGGGTGTTAAATAGTTAGCCTGGCTAAATAAAGGATGTTAAATACACTTAGCCCTGGTTAAATAAAGGTTGTTAAATAGTTAGCCTGGTTAAATAAAGG
>NC_056512.1:2228599-2229322 GCF_014905685.2 Nematolebias whitei
ACAGAGTTAGCCTGGTTAAACAAAGTTGTTAAATACAGTTAGCCTGGCTAAATAAAGGTTGTTAAATAGTTAGCCTGGTTAAACAAAGTTGTTAAATACAGTTAGCCAGGTTAAATAAAGGTTGTTAAACAAAGATAACCAGGTTAAATAAAGGTTGTTAAACAGAGTTAGCTTGTTAAAATAACGGTTTTTAAATAGATTTAACCTGTTTAAATAAAGGTTGTTAAGTACAGTTAGCTTGGTTAAATAATGGCTCGTAAATAGAGTTAGCCTGGCTAATTAAAGGTTGTTAAACAGAATTAGCCTGTTTAAAAAATAGGTTGTTAAACAGAATTAGCCTGGTTAAATAAAGGTTTTTAAATAGAGTATGCCTGGTTAAATAAAGTTGTTATATAGAGTAAGCCTGGTTAAATAAAGGTTGTTAAACAGAGTTAGCCTGGTTAAATAAAGGTTGTACAATAGAGATAGCCTGGTTAAATAAAGGTTATTATATAGAGTTATCCTGGTTAAATAAAGGTTATTAAACAGAGTTAGCCTGGGTAAATGGTGGTTAAATAATTAGCCTGGTTATTAAAAGGTTGTTACTGTATATAAATTTAGCCTGGTTAAATATATGTTGTTAAAAAGAGTATGCCTGGTTAAATAAAGGTTGATAAATAGAGTTAGCCTGGTTAAATAATTGTTGTTATATAGAGTTAGCCTGGTTAAATAAAGGTTGTTAAA
>NC_056512.1:2229422-2230563 GCF_014905685.2 Nematolebias whitei
TAATTGTTGTTATATAGAGTTAGCCTGGTTAAATAAAGGTTGTTAAACAGAGTTAGCCTGGATATATAAAGGATGTTCAATAGAGATAGCTTGGTTAAATAAAGGTTCTTAAATAGAGTTAGCCTGGTTAAATAAAGGTTGTTAAATACAGTTAGCCTGGTTAAATAAAGGTTCTTAAATACAAGTAGCCTGCTTAAACAAAGTTGTTAAAAACAGTTTGCCAGGTTAAGTAAAGGTTAATAAACAGAGTTAACCTGGTTAAATAATGGTTCGTAAAAATAGTTAGCCTGGTTAAATAAAGGTTGTTAAATAGAGTTAGCCTGGTTAAATAAAGGTTGTTAAATAGAGTTAGCCTGGTTAAATAAAGTTTGGTGAATAGAGTTAGCCTGGTTAAATAAAGGTTGTTAAATAGAGTTAGCCTTGTTAAAAAATTGTTGTCTAATAGAGTTAGCCTGGTTAAATAAAGGTTGTTAAATAGAGTTAGCCTGTTAAAATAACGGTTTTTAAATAGATTTAACCTGGTTAAATAAAGGTTGTTAAGTACAGTTAGCTTGGTTAAATAATGGTTCGTAAATAGAGTTAGCCTGGTTAATTAAAGGTTGTTAAACAGAGTTAGCCTGTTTAAAAAATAGGTTGTTAAACAGAATTAGCCTGGTTAAATAAAGGTTTTTAAATAGAGTTAGCCTGGTTAAATAAAGGTTGTTAAACAGAGTTAGCCTGGTTAAATAAAGGTTGTTCAATAGAGTTAGCCTGGTTAATTAAAGGTTGTTAAACAGAATTAACCTGGTTAAATAAAGGTTTTTAAATAGAGTAAGCCTGGTTAAATAAAGGTTGTTAAACAGAGTTAGCCTGGTTAAATAAAGGTTGTTAAACAGAGTTAGCCTGGTTAAATAAAGGTTGTTCAATAGAGATAGCCTGGTTAAATAAAGGTTATTATATAGAGTTAGCCTGGTTAAATAAAGGTTATTAAACAGAGTTAGCCTGGGTAAATTTTTGTTAAATAATTAGCCTGGTTATTAAAAGGTTGTTACTGTATATAAATTTAGCCTGGTTAAATATATGTTGTTAAAAAGAGTATGCCTGGTTAAATATATGTTGATAAATAGAGTTAGCCTGGTTAAATAATTGTTGTTATATAGAG
>NC_056512.1:2230573-2234776 GCF_014905685.2 Nematolebias whitei
CAAAGTTGTTAAATACAGTTAGCCAGGTTAAATAAAGGTTGTTAAACAGAGATAACCTGGTTAAATAAAGGTTGTTAAACAGAGTTAGCCTGTTAAAATAACGGTTTTTAAATAGTTAGCCTGGTTAAACAAAGTTGTTAAATACAGTTAGCTTGGTTAAATAATGGTTCGTAAATAGAGTTAGCCTGGTTAATTAAAGGTTGTTAAACAGAATTAGCCTGTTTAAAAAATAGGTTGTTAAACAGAATTAGCCTGGTTAAATAAAGGTTTTTAAATAGAGTTAGCCTGGAAAAATAAAGTTGTTATATTTATTTATTTATTTATTTATTCATTTCATAACAAAATAAAATACATATCAATTAACATATATGTAATTAGAAAACAATTATAAATATAAAATGAAAGGTAGCAGATGAAGAAAAAAATCTTATTGAATCTGCTCCTTATTTATCTAATAAACCATTCAAACAAACATATTCAGAAAATTATCAGAAACAAGTAAATAACTCAAGTAATATTTCAAATATCCAACATTTTTCATGAAATACATTCATATATATTTTTTTAGCAATTGAATTTTTACCATTTTCTTAAATACCAAGATTGATTTGGCTTCCTTAACATCTAACTCCAAGTCGTTCCACAGTCCAACACCCTGAATTAGGGTAGATCTTCCCTTCAAACTGGTTCTGAATTGTGGTTTAACAAAAACATCTTTCCCCTTAAGATTATAATTACTAGCTCTTTTTACACAATGCATTTGGATATTAGAAGGCAATGTATTATTATGAGCTCTATACATGAATGACAAAATGGTATAATCCACCAAATCAGGGAACTTCAACAACTTCATTTGACAAAATAATATACTCGATGGATGATAATAATGTTTACCCTTGATAATTCTTACAACTCTTTTCTGCAAAATAAAAATAGACTTTGTAATTGATTTACATGCTTTTCCCCAAACATTAACACAATAAATCAAATGTGGCACAACAATTGTATTGTACATCAAATACAATGCTTTGTCATTCAGTAGATACTTAACTCTATAAAATATTGCAATAGATTTTAATATTTTCATTTTAACAGAATTTATATGTTGCTTCCATGATAATTTATCATCAATGATGACACCCAAAAACTTCACCTCATATACTCTACAGATTTCAGAATCTTCAATCTTGAATGAAACATCAATATTTTTATTTTTATTGCTAAATATCATATAGTTAGTCTTATCCAAATTTAACGATACTTTGTTTAGTCTAAACCAACTTTGAATTTTACAAAGCTCAATCATCATTAATTCCAATAACTGTTCAATATTCTTACCAGAACAAAAAAAAGTTGTGTCATCCGCAAAAAGAACGCATTTAAGGAGGCTGGACACCTTAACCAAATCATTCACATACAAGATGAACAACTTTGGACCAATTACAGATCCTTGAGGAACTCCACATGTAATGGTGCAGTAATCCGATCTCACATCGTTTATCTGCACAAATTGGTTCCTGTTTTTTAAGTAACTGCACACCCACTGCAGAGCCAATCCTCTGATACCGTATTTGTATAATTTTTCAAAAAGAATGTTATGATCGACAGTATCAAATGCCTTTTTTAAGTCCACAAACACACTCACACAATACTGTTTTCGGTCCACAGCAGTTGTTACTTGTTCCATAAAGTCTACTAGCGCCATGGATGTGGAATTTTTTTCTCTAAAACCATATTGGCTATTAGTTAGAATATTTTGCCTTTCAATAAATTGGTCTAATCTGTTACTAAATAATTTCTCCAAGATCTTAGAAAACTGTGGTAACAAGGATATCGGTCGATAGTTATTAAACACACATTTGTCACCACCTTTAAAAAGAGGAACCACTTTAGCCACCTTCATTCTATCAGGAAATACTCCCTTAGTAAAAGATAAATTACATACATATGTAAATGGTTCGATTACATGACCCAATATGTGTTTTACAAACATCATGTCCATATCCATCCAATCCTTTGATCTTTTGTCTACAAATTTATTGACTACAGTCATTATTTCATATTTGTCAGTTCCAGTCAGGAACATACTTGCAAGATAATCATCAATTAAATAGTTCACATTGTTATCCACTTTAGGTATCGTTGCAGCAAGGCTGGATCCAACGTTCACAAAGTATTGATTAAATCCATTAGCAATTACATTTTCATCACATACATTCTTGTTGTCTATTGTAAAGTTTTGTGAAATGCCTGTTTTTCTTATATTTTTTTGTAAAACATTATTCACTACCCGCCATGTTGCCTTGATGTCTCCTTTACTTTTATTCAATAAATCACTATAATATTCTTTCTTATGTTTTCTTATAATCCCGACTAATTTGTTTTTATACTTCTTATATTTATCTTCTGCTTCTTTTGTTCTACATTTTAGGAAACATGCATACAAATAGTTTTTCTTTTTACAAGCATTTCTCAAACCCTTCGTCATCCATTGCTGGTCAACAACTTTCTTCTTAGTGTGGTTTTTTGTTACACAATTTTTTTTATATAAAGCTTCAAAGATATTCATAAACGCATCATATGATTCATTTACATCATCAACATAAACACTATCCCAGTTTTGTTCCGCTAAGTCATCTTTCAGTTTATCCAATGCTTTCTTAGATGTATTTATTATTTTAGTTATACTTGGAATTATTTTTTTGGTTGTTTGATACTTCTTGTAAATTGTAAACACTGGTAAATGATCACTAAGATCACTCATTAAAATACCACCAGTCACATTCCCATTTGTTGTATTTGTAAAAATATTGTCAATTATAGTTGCACTGTGAGACGTGATTCTTGTTGGCTTTGAAATTAATGGGTAAAGATTTAACGAATGCATTGATTCTATAAATGTACAGACGTTGTTAGAATCTTTTTTTATTCCTAAATCAATATTAAAGTCACCACACAGAAAAATTGTTTTGTTACATCTTTTATCAAACTGTTCAATAATTTTATCTGTGAATGCTTCAATATTCGATCCAGGTGGTCTGTATACACAACTTATTATAATATTTCTGTCATTATTATTAATTATTTCAATAGTTATCATTTCAATTAAATTCTCATCAATCATTGACATTTCTCTGATTAAATTACATTTTATAGCACTATTTACAAAAAGTGCCACACCACCACCTCTTTTGTTATATCTATTCATAGTATATAATTCATACCCATCGATTTGGGCATTAATTATATTTTCATCCTTTAACCACGTCTCAGACAATGCGATTATTGTAAATGTTCGATCAAGTTGTTTTAAATAATCAGTAATCTTGGAAATATTTGCATTTATACTCCTACAATTGAAATGAATTATAGATAAGCCAGATTTTTTTAGGCTAAGATCATTAAATTGTTGTTCACTATAATATTCACAATCCTCTATTATTGAAAAAAAACCAGGATCAATCAAGTCATCAACATTGTATATTTTCGATTCAGTTTCAGTATGATCTGTCATAGTCAAAAACATCCGTTCATTGAACAAATGTTTTATCAATTATGTATTAAATATAATTTGATGATTTGATGGTTTCCATTCTTCTGGATTATTTAAATTTTTCCAAGTCCTTCATTTCCTTTATTATTTTGGGTTGTGATTGTTCTTTTACTTTTATCCAAACATATCCATTTCTCGTCCATGTAGATGTTATATTTTTTTGTTTTTTTAACAACCTTGACTCCCGTGCAATGTTGGCATTCTTTTTTGTTAGATGTTCATTTATATACACCTTTGTGCCCTTTAGTTTTTTTGCCTGCATCAACACATTATTTCTAAGTTTCCTGCTAATAAATCTAACCACTATTGCTGGTTTAATTTTATCCTGTCCTGGCAAGGTGTAGCAGGTAGACACATCCTCCTGTTCAATATTAAAGTCTTTGTCCTGCAGAAATGATATAACTTGGTCTTCCAGTGTCTGAAGATCTTGCTGTGATGCGTCCTCCGTTGTTACCGAACCCATCACAGCTTTTGCAAAAGACTTTGGTTTTACTGTAAAACCAGTTATAATCAGATTCTATAATCTATAATCAGATATAGAGTAAGCCTGGTTAAATAAAGGTTGTCAAACAGAGTTAGCCTGGTTAAATAAAGGTTGTTAAACAGAGTTAGCCTGGTTAAATAAAGGTTATTAAACAGAGTTAGCCTGG
>NC_056512.1:2234876-2236768 GCF_014905685.2 Nematolebias whitei
AAACAGAACTATCCTGGTTAAATAAAGGTTGTTAAATACAGTTAGCCAGGTTAAATAAAGGTTGTTAAACAGAGATAACCTGGTTAAATAAAGGTTGTTAAATGGAGTTAGCCCTGGTTAAATAAAGGTTGTTAAATAGTTAGCCTGGCTAAATAAAGGTTGTTAAATACAGTTAAACTGGGTAAATAAAGGTTCTTAAATACAGTTTGCCTGGTTAAATAAAGGTTCTTAAATACAGTTAGCCTGGTTAAATAAAGGTTGTTAAACAGAGTTAGCCTGGTTAAATAAAGTTTGTTAAATAGAGTTAGCCTGGTTAAATAAAGTTTGTTAAATAGAGTTAGCCTGTGTAGTGAACCTGATCTGACCCTGATCTGACCCTGATGACCTCAAATCTATCAGATGGACAGAGACTGTTATTTTCATTGATCTGAATACAGTCTGAGCCATCTGGTGACTTTCTTTCTTGAATTAATCAAGCAGAAAAGACAATTCTCTATAATCATTACTGTTTACAAATGTTTGATAATCAAATTGTGTTAGTTCCATTCAATGCTTACAGGTTGGAATGAACTACTCATTTTTATTTTACATAAGCAGTAAGTAATGATTTTTATTCCTCATTCAAAGAAGAAATCAGGTTAATATGCACTTCTTGATTCTCTGTCTGAAATGAGCCAAGTTTTGTAAGTATGTGAAAGGTCGGTTTTCGGTCAACTAAAATGTTTACCGAGAAAGATGTCATGTTTAAACTTTTTCAGAAGATTACCAAGTGTGAGACTCCACGAAGTCTGCTTTTCTGCAATAATCTCTCTGTCAGTTGTTGAACAATCTCATTCTCTGACCTTGGCTTAGATAACATCTTACGTCACAAAAACACACCTCTTTCTGGTCCATCCACGAATCAGAAAGCTCTCAAATGAACCGGAAGTCGACCCATTTAAAATGTGGCAACTTCCCAGTTCATGTTAGAAGGAGAATTCAGAATTGAGAATTCAGAATGGAAAAGAATTCGGGAGATAAAGAACTAGAGAGTTGCTGGAGTTGAAAGATTCTATTAAGAGTCTGAGAAGTTCTGAAGAATGAAAGGAGTTCAGAATTCTTGGGTGCAAACGCATTCAGGATGATCCAGAGACGTTTTGGGATTATAATTTCTGTTTGAAAACCACGTACGACTCTCTGAGGGTTTGGTAGTCCTCAACGGAGACGCTGGAAAAAGTCTGGAGGATTCTCTATCGAGCTGACCTACGTCAACCAGGTAACGGTCTCCTCTTCGACTAAAGTGTACCGGAGGCAAGCTGAGATCTCATGGAGCGTGCAACTTCTGGTCAAACAGATTAATTCCCTCACATATTTCTCTGTAAGATAAATCTCCATTTCATCTTAAACTCTTCTCTCTCTTCTAAAATCAGTACAGATATCTTAGGAATATCTGAAGCAAAGTCCTCGATCACCGCCGAGTGATTCGAAGCTCATTTTCTGTGAAACTTGTCTGTTATTATTTTCATATTTTGCCAAATTAATGTAAATGTTTGATGTTAAACTTTGATTCTGAAAATAAATGACCGCATTCATTTGATGGGTCAAAGATAAATGACGTCTCTCGTTACATTTCTGTTAAATTCAAGGCACGACATTACACAGTCAGAAAGATGAGGAACTCGTGAATATTGTATGCATATATACGGGGATATATTGTCATACTACACCTGGTTAACCAAAGTTGTTGAATAAAGTTAGCCTTGTTAAATAAAGGTTGATCAATAGAGTTATCGTGGTTAAATAAATGTTGTTAAATAGAGTTGGCTTGGTTAAATAAATGTTGTTAAATAGTTTGCCTGGTTAAACAAAGGTTGTTAAATGGAAAGAGCCATGGTTAAATAAAGGTTGTTAAA
>NC_056512.1:2236868-2246257 GCF_014905685.2 Nematolebias whitei
TAATTGTTGTTATATAGAGTTAGCCTGGTTAAATAAAGGTTGTTAAATACAGTTAGTCTGGTTAAATAAAGGTTCTTAAATACAGTTAGCCTGGTTAAATAAAGGTTCTTAAATACAGTTAGCCTGGTTAAATAAAGGTTGTTAAATACAGTTAGCCTGGTTAAATAAAGGTTGTTAAACAGAGTTAGCCTGGGTAAATAAAGGTTCTTAAATACAGTTAGCCTGGTTAAATAATGGTTGTTCAATAGAGTTAGCTTGTTTAAATAAAGGTTGTTAAATAGAGTTGGTCTGGTTAAATAAACGTTGTTCAACAAAGTTAGCCTGGTTAAATAAAGGTTCTTAAATAGATCCAAAAAAGTTCACTCTGGTCCTCTGGACATTCAAAAAAACGTCCAGAGGACCAGATTGAACTTTTTTGGATTTTTCTACCTGGATTATTGAGCATGCATCAGGATGTTCTTAAACAGAGTTAGGCTGGTTAAATAAAGGTTGTTAAATAACGTTAGCCTTGTTAAATATATCTTGTTCAATAGAGTTAGCCTCTTAAAATAAAGGTTGTTAAATAGAGGTAACCTGGTTAAATAAAGGTTATTAAATACAATTAACCTGGTTAAGAATGTAAATTTCCCCATTTCATCAGGGTCCTTCTCACCCCCCCCCCCCCCCCCCCGTCTAGGAAGAAATTGATCTTTCCAATGTACCCCCCTCCCCCCACACACACATATCATGCTCTAGCCCCGGTCTTCAGCAAACAGGAGGCCATCTCACTACCACCCCACAGACCCTATGACTGTCCTATCAATCTCCCTCCTGGTGCCCCCCTGCCGTCCAGCAGACTCTACAACCTGTCGGGCCCAGAAAGGGAGACTATGAGGCAATACATAGAAGAGTCCTTAAAATCAGACATAATCCGCCCATCCACTTCTCCCCTGGGTGCAGGGTTCTTCTTTGTGTCTAAGAAAGATAAAACTCTGAGACCCTGCATCGACTTCAGGGGTCTTAACAAGATTACCATTACGAATAAGTATCCCCTGCCACTTATTGACTCCGTATATGAACAGCTACAAGATGCCAAAATTGTCATCAAACTAGACCTCCGCAATGCCTACCACCTGGTGAGAATCCGAGAGGGGGACAAATGGAAGACCGCATTCAAGACCCCCCTTGGACATTTCGAGTACTTGGTCATGCCTTTCGGTCTCACCAACGCTCCTGCAGTTTTTCAAATCCTTATCAATGATGTTCTAAGAGACTTTCTGCATGTATTTTTGTGTATCTTGACGATATTTTGATTTTTTCCAAAGACCCGACTCAACACACTAGTCATGTCAAGGCTGTTCTCCAGAGACTCTTGGAAAACAAACTATATGTCAAAGCTGAAAAATGTGAATTTCATTTGTCATCCATACCTTTCTGGATTTTATTTTTGAAGAAGGACAGGTCCGATCTGACCCATAGAAGATTAGAGCAGTGACAGAGTGGCCTACTCCCCAGGATAAGTGACAGCTCCAACAATTCCTGGGGTTCTCCAATTTCTATCTATGTTTCATCAGGAACTACAGTCAGGTAGCCACACCACTAACCATCCGTAGGGGATCTCTGAGAGAGTACTGCACCCACCCCAGTATCTGATGCATCCACCTCCACAATGAACTGCCGATGGGGATCCGGGTAGGAGAGGATGGGGGCTGAGGAGAAAAGTGTCTTAAGTTTCTGGAAGGTGTCCTCAGCCTCTAGGGACCAGACAAATTTTCGGAGAGAAGAAGTGAGTTGGGTAAGATTCACCCCTGTGCCTTTTTCTCTTGGCGGCTGTCTCCCGCTGAGAGAAATTATGATGTGGGAAACCTAGAACTACTGGCCATAAAGTTGGCCCTAGAAGAATGGAGGCACTGGCTGGAGGGAGCAGAATTACCCTTTGTAATTTGGACAGATCACAAAAACCATTCAGGGGGCTAAAAGACTCAACGCCTGCCAGGCTCACTGGTCATTGTTTTTCACCCAATTTAACTTTTCAATCACATATATCCCTGGTTCCCGTAACATTAAACCCGATGCTCTTTCCCGCCAGTTCTCATCATCCGAGACAGAGTCACCTGACAATATTCTACCCCAGTCCTGCAAAGTGGCAGTTATGACATGGGACATCGAAAAGGAGATCTTTGAGGCCCGAAGGAGTGAACCTGACCCCGGCACCGGTCCCCCGCAGAAGATTTGTCCCTACTGCCATCATAAGTAAGGTTCTACACTGGATTAACTCTACCAGATTTTCTTGTCACCCAGGCATAAGACGCACAATTTCACTCACAAAGAGACACTTCTGGTGGCCTAACATGGAGAAGGATGTCAGGGAGTACGTGTCCGCATGCACCACCTACGCTTGCAATAAGAACAATAATCAACCCCTGGCGGGCCTCCTCCATCCCTTTCCTCCACCTGGGCGTCCATGGTCCCACATTGTTCTGGATTTTGTCACCGAGTTACTGGTTTCCGAAGGTAACTCGGCTGTATATACAATCATTGATCACTTTTCCAAGGCAGCACACTTCATACCTCTGGTTAAACTACCCTCAGCATCAGAGACAGTCCAGATCCTGATTAAACATGTTTTTCGGTTACATGGCATACCCTTTGACATAGTCTCTGACAGAGGTCCACAATTCATTTCACAAGTCTGGAAGGCCTTCTGCCAAGCCTTGGAAGCCACTTCCAGCCTGACGTCGGGATACCACCCTCAGTCTAATGGTCAGACTGAGAGGTGCAACCAGGAGCTGAAAGCTGCATTAAGGTGTGTTATTGAACACAACCCAACTACCTGGAGCCAACACCTGCCCTGGGTTGAATATGCTCTTAACTCTCAAACCTCGTCTGCCACAGGTCTGTCTCCTATTGAAGCCTCTCTAGGATACTCTCCACCCTTATTTCCCTCCCAAGAATCTGACATCTCTGTTCCTTCTGTTCAGCATCATCTCCGCCGGTGTCGCAGGATTTGGCGCCAGACCAGAACAGCCCTCCTTCGGACAGCCGAACAAAATAAAAGATTTGCCGACTGACACCATTCCTCCGCACCTAAGTATCAGGTGGGGCAGAAGGTATGGCTATTCACTAAAGACATCAAATTAAAAAACACACCCAGAAAACTGGCCCCCAGGTTCATCGGCCCCTTTCCCATAAACAGAATCATTAACCCTGCAGCTGTCCATCTCCAACTACCTCCCACTCTGAGAATACATCCCACTTTTCATGTCTCCCAAATTAAGCCAGTTTCTACCAGCCCACTCAACCCACCTGCCAACCTCCCTCCACCCCCCTGGCTCATCAACAACAACCATGTTTATTCTGTTAGATGCCTGTTGGACGTTTGTCGCTCGTAGGGGTCGGCACCTTCAGTACCTTGTGGACTGGGAAGGCTATGGTCCTGAGAAGTGCTCATAGGTTCCTTGATCCTTCATTTTGGACTCCTCCTTAATCACCACCTTTTACAGGGATCACCCAGACAAGAGGAAATTGCCTGGAGGTGATGTTTGAGGAGGGGGCACTGTAGGATTCGCTGCCTTCTCCTTTAACCATCTCTCGCTCTCCAACTAATTGGCTGATTAGCTACACCTGCTACCAAGACCTGCACCTCCTGCTCTACTTAAGCCACAACCAGACGTTCAGCCGACACTCAAACATTTATTGCCTTGGGTAATATTGTGACAGCCAGTTAAGCCTTAGTGTGTTCAAGTTTTATACTAACCTGTTGCCTTTTTGCCCGTCTGTTCAGTTCCCGTTCGCCCTGCCTGTCTGGTCTCCTCGTGGCTTCGTCTGGTCGCCAGACCAGGCCAGATCTTGCACACCGAACCCATATCTGAGAAACTACATTCTGGACCCTTCAACCAAAACAGCATCATCTATCAATACTCACGTGCTGGATTCCCTGCCATCTCTGGATTCTGTACTACCTGTACACACCACTCTAACGCCATCTGTAACCACTTTCGACAGTAAGAAAAACCACTTAACATCATCCCAGTTATCAAGGATCATTCATATCTAGACATTCATCTCATCTCCTTTTTTCGTCTCACAGCCAAGACCACAGCTGCACTGTAAATAAACTATCACTTTTGTATTCCTGCACTGTAAATAAACTATCACTTTTGTATTCCTGTTGTCCTTGTGTCTTTGGTCTACCATTTGGGGTCATATATAAACAAACAACATGTTAACCAGACGGTTTGGAAGTGGATGGTAAATAAAGCAGAGGAAGAGTGGTTAATGAGTGCAGCTGGGCAGGTAGCTAATAGGAGACATGTGTGAATGATTAAAGGCTGGAGAAGCAAGCTGAAGAGAGACAGGAAACTGACAGAAAACAGAGTTAAATACACAAGGAACAGAATGTCACAAGAAGCAGAATGAAATAAACACAATAAGCAGAAAAGGGTAAGACAGAAATACAAGACAGCTAAGGGACAGACCGTGACAGGTATAATCAAATCAAATTCCCAGTTACAATTACCCAGTCACTGGACTATCCTAAAAGGATCAGTATGAGAGAAGGTTGGCCAGACCCACACACACATAGAGGAACAAAACAAAATATGCCCATATACATATTTAATGAGCATGTAACTGCAAAATCACCTCTCAAATAGTAAAACAAACATAAAATATCAAGACAATTACAAAGCCTCCTCAAGGTCACAAATGAAACAAATAAAACTCCAGTTTTATAACTAAGAACTCATTAAAATAATGATGATCTCTGGTGCATCATTTCAATAAATCGAGTCACTGGTCTCAACAACCACCCAGCTCTAGATCTACATTCAGTCACACCGTCAACTACTGTCACAGTTGTCATCAGTAGTGGGTATATCAGTGGGAGTGTCAGTGGCAGAAGCCGTAATGGTCTCTGGGCTAGCCACAAGGCCCCCTGAGCAACTAGAGTCTGGCGAACTGCTGTCCATCAACGTAGCTCTGTCAGATGGTTGCAACTGATCATGGTCCAGCTAGACCAGAGGTAACACCCTTCCGTCAGATGGAGCATCAGCAAGTTCCTTGGCCCCCTCCAGCACAGTGCCTTCCACCTGCTCAGCATCCTCTTCATGTGCCTCACCACCTGCTCCCAAGGGTAGATCAGACACCCACACTCTTGTTCTAAACTCTGCTGAATCAGAAATAACATCACTGATGACTGACCTTTCAGCACTCAGGTCAAGCAAACTTGATGTCGGAGCCATTACAACGTCCTCACAGTCATCAGGGTCATCTTCAGGCAAAGGTAGGAAGCTTATCGACATTTTCAGATTGCCATGGACCACTTTCACTTGGCCTATAGTGGGGTTTTGGATCCTTAAGGTGTGGTTCTCATCATCCTTTCCAACCACTACATACACCGTGCTGTCCCAGCGGTCACCAAGCTTTTTTTCCACGTTCCCCTTTGTTGGCCAGCAACACCCTGTCGTTCACCTCCACTGGTACACGTACTCTTCAGTTGTATAATTAAGCGTGATGCTAGAGCTGTTTAGTTGCCATTGACTGGGCTATGACCATAGCTTCTCTCATGTCCTTTCGCAGGGACTCAACGTAACAATCATAGTCCACCACCTCTGGATCACTGAGCACAGAGCCAAAGATCACATTCATCGGAAGACGTGGCACTCTCCCAAACATGAGCAGGAATGGTGCATATCCAGTGGTTTCATGCACTGTAAAGTTGTAGGCAAATGTCAGGGATTTCAAGGCTTCGGACCAACGGTGTTTGGCTCTTGGTGGCAATGCTCAAATCATGTCACCGAGAGTCTGGTTCATTCTTTCACACAAGCCATTCCCCATAGAGTGATAGGGTGTATTGTGTGACTTTTGCACACCCACCACAGTCAACAACTCTACAATAAGTGAACTCTCAAAATTGGCTCCCTGATCTGAATGTAGCCTCTTGGGAAATCCATAAATGCAGAAGAAGTTGTTCCACAACTGGTGTGCGACTGCTTTAGCTAACTGATTGGGCCACAAGAAGGTGTGTGTCATCTTCGTGAAGTGGTCAGTAGCTACTAGCACATCCAGTGATCTAGTTGATGAATCCTCAGCAGTCTAGAAGTCAATACTAACAAGTTCAAGGGGTTCAGAGGTCCTGATATTTTTCAAAGGAGCTCTGGCTTCAGGCTCTGGTGACTTGCTGACAACACACCACCTGCAGTGCTGCACATATTCCCTAACATCACACGCCAGACCATTCCAATAGAACCTCTGTTTTGTCTGGTACAGTGTATGTTGCTGACCTTGGTGACCAGCCTCATCATGAACACATTGTAGCACCTTCTGTCGCAATGAACTGGGGACCACAAATATGTAGGACTTTTTCTTTGTAACAGGGTTTCTAGCTACCCTGTACAGAACTCCGTTTTCAACACCAGCTTGTCCCAGCCTTTCAAAATCCTGATGGTCTCAGGTGATTCCTTGACTTGTTCCCTCCTAGATGGTCTCCTCTTTCTCTTCACAAAGAAGATCGCTCTGTTTAGAACCATGTCGTTTCCCTTCCTCTCTCTCAACATTTCAAGCAAGAGCACCTCAGAGTTAGCCAACAGGGTTGTTAGAACAGTCTGTGAGAACTGTGGCAGCAGAAGGGCAAGCAGGCACACCACAGTGACCCACTATCACTGCACCCCTGGAGCACAACAGCAACCTCCAGCGATGACACTGCCCCTGTCTCACCAACTGCCACACCCTGAGATATCTGTTGGCCACACTCTGATGATACTTCAGGCAGGTTAGCTGACCAGTGGAACACCTCCTGAACTCTGTTAGCTCCAACTGCTGCAGCTTCTGCCAACAGTTCATCATAGGACACTCTCGTCAAAAGATAAGACATACTAGGCTGTACGAAGGGCTCTCTGCTGAGGGCATCAGCCACTATGTTCTTTGATCCAGGAATGTACTTGATGTCGAACTTGAATCAGAATCAGAATCAGAATAAACTTTATTGGCATTGCACCGAGATACAACGCGAATATGTACATACAGTCGTCCGAAGATGGGCAGAGTGCACGAAGCTGCAGCTATAAATTATTAGCGCGGCCTTCTTATTCTTATTCAGAATAATATTTTGCTTAGATGAGAAAAGGAAAGAAAACACGAGGAGAGACGGTATAAAAAAAAAAGATCTCTCACACCGTGTCCTAGACAGGGCACAATTTGAGGCATCAAAAAATCCTACCACAGCAAAGCAACATAAACAGACGTTATACATGTACATATAGGCGGTGAAAACATTGAATTTTTAAGGGAAATTCGTAGCATAGTCCAGAGCCCCCCCTCAGCCATTGTCCAGATAAGAGGTGACATTCATCTTCAGCTCAGTTCAGGTTCTGTCACTTGTCCACGGCCTTGGGGAAGGGAGGGGTGAGGAAACAGTCAAAGCATCTTTGTTGTTTTCAAAACATTCCAGGAGGAGTTGAGATAAGTCCAGCATCAAGGCCACAATTTTGATTAGGCAGAACTCGTGAATTGTTGTTTCTGCCTTTAAAGTCTTGCTGTACATATTCTCTGATGGAAACTCCAAAACAGCCGAATTGATCCTTTACTCCAAAAGTCGAGCTCACAGCTTCTCCAGATTATTCCCACCATTCATGAGTGCTGCCAGGAAGATCACAGTCCTGATAACAGCTGTTCCAATTCCCTGACACTGCTTCCCACATACAGTCCGAGCACTGTCAAGCTTCAACACCTCCACATGAATTTGTCGATAATCCAAGATTTCACCAACCAAACAGTAGAATCTAGTTGTCATCATGAATCCAATTTGTTTCCTTCGAGGTAAGAGGGTCCTCCTTATCCTGACTCCTGTCGGGAGAAGTTGATCGATTTTGTTGAGAGACTAGCTGATCCTTCGAATTATGTTAAGTTGGTGCCATTCAAAGGAATGGCACCAACTTAGCGATCCATCTTTGCTCACATGCATTCAGCCGAGCCTTGGACAGAATATAAGTTAGAGGATTGTTATCCGTCCACACAATGAATTGGTGTCCTCTCACCAGTGATGGAACTTGTCACACACGGCCCATTTCAATGCAAAAAAACTCCAGCCAGTGTGCTGGATACTTAGACTGGGTATAACTCGGCGATTTACTGGCAAAAGCGACCGGTCTGGCTGTCGGACCATCTGCAGGCACTTGTGACAGGACTGCACCAAGTCCATCGGTAGAAGCATCCACAGACAGAAGAAAGGGCTCACTGAAATTCGGGTGAGCTAGAACAATCCGATCCAGCAAAACCTGCTTCAGCTGACAGAAAGCTTTCCGACATTCCTCAGTCCAATCCTCGGCACGGAGCTGTTTGTGGCTCTGGCAATATTTTCTCTCATGTCCACGTGGACCTTTGGAACATGTGATCAACTGGAACAACGGTCTGGCCATGGTAGAATAGCTCTCAATAAATTGCTGGTAGAAGACCACCATGCCAAGGAATGAGCGGATCTTTCGGTGTGAGAGAATGTTTGTGCCATCTTCCATAAGGTCTGACTCTGTAATGGTGGTAATCATCCGCATCTGCTCAGGCCCCTCGTTCTGACACTACGCTCTCCAGGAGGGAGTGAGCAGTGGGGGCTGCTGCTGATGTCGCCTGTCCCGGAGGAACCATCCGATTCGCTCCGAGAGTCGGTGTTAAAAAGAAAGAAGGGTTGACGGCGTCATCCAGCGTGTAGTGACCCGCCACTGAAAAATATTCCTCCGCGCTTACCTTGAAACAAGGCTGCTCGTCTGCTTCTCCTCGGGGAGGAGAACTCACCGGGATGGCAGGAGGTTGGCGTGGTGGGAACCCAGGCAGCCTTAACAAAGGTTGTGCCGGTCAAGCTGGACAACTTTCCTTCTTAATTCTTCTGACAGTGCTATTTTCTTGCTGAAGAAAAATGGGAGCCGATTACCCACTCTTAACGTAATTTATACGGACTGGGTGGGGCCCACACAACAGGTGGACGTGGACTAATTTTTTCCGTGCAATGCTTCGCATGACGGGATAAACCCACCAGCGACAGCTCTTAAAGGGCCAAGCCTATACGAAATAGAACAGCACCTTACAAGGAATAACATTTATGTTAGCATCAAGCTAGTGGGCATTTTACCAGTGTTAAGCTAAGAGAACCCATCTCACACTCATCCCTCACAAACTGGCAATAATATCCCTGTATTCACTACATTTCTCCCAGCCTACTACCAAAAGGGGTGCTATTTCTCCCATTAGACATGAACCCAAATTACAAGTAATAAGTGGAATTCAATACAATATTAACTCTGTTACATTTACAGCTTTCTCCAAGTCCAATTTTTTCTCCATTTGCACATGCTCTGAGTCTGATGTTTGCTAAGCCCACTACAATTATGTCCCTTATTGATTCGTTGTAGAGCGGTCTG
>NC_056512.1:2246357-2246775 GCF_014905685.2 Nematolebias whitei
GCTCATAAACATTTTTCTTCACTATGAAAACATTTTGGAAACCCTCTTTCACTTTTTTGTACTAGTGCTGGTCTGCATCATTTAGTGTTACTCCTTTCAGGATGCCATTCACTTCATCCCCCATGCAGTATATTAGGGTGTTTACCTGGTTTTCATTCAAACTCAGTGTCAAGCTACTGGCCTGGTGGAACCGCTCGAAGTGACGGATCCATTTTGTCTATTCATGTAGCTTGGAAAAATCAAAAAGCTCCTGTGGCTGGATATTAAACAAAGCGCTGAGAGTGTTAGCCGCAATGCTAACTCCTGCCCTCAGCTGCTCGTCTTCTCCATTAGACATCTTAAAAATTGCTGTTGCTCGTCTTTCCCCTTCTTGTTAGGATTTGTGGTCGGAGCGAACCCAGAGTGCAGAACAGGGACT
>NC_056512.1:2246785-2260459 GCF_014905685.2 Nematolebias whitei
ACGAGGGAAACAGACACACCGGGCCACAGAAAACTAACATCCTTACACTTCTTATCCACACCAGACGGACCAAAGTGTCTTCTCCTCAGCGACACACCACTTCTGACACCATGTTGTGTTCTTATTTTTAGAACAAAAGAAACGTGGAACTCTGTGTGCTGACAAACTAATAGTGAGCAAAAACATCTAGCTTGCATGCTGCTTAAACACGTCACATCCTCCAGTGAGGAACGTTCAAAATCGCTAGTGTTTAACATTTATTATTCATTAAGGTGACCAGATGTCCCCGATTTTCGGGGACAGTCCCCGTTTTGGACGACCTGTCCCCGGCTAAAGCTGTCCCTGAAAATGTCCCCGATTTGAGCGTTTTATGAACGAGCAAAAAAGTTGCATGTAGACTGTTGTAGTAGCTGGGTGCGCAGATGCAGTTGCGCTCAACAACTAATATTACTGCAGCAGCTGGTCGCGCCGGCACTGCAGCGCTCACGTTACAGACAGAGGAAGAAGAAGAAAAGCTACGCGCCGCCTTTAAACCAGAAGAAGAAGCGCAGAGCGAGTTTGTCCAAATATGTATCGCTGCAGACAAACTCGGAAGGCGTATATGGGGGGCCACATCTGATTGGACGAGGCGTATCCGGGGGGGTCATATCTGATTGGACTAGAGGAAAATGGGCGTGCTGGGCCGGTCACATCTGATTGGGCGATAGAAAAATGGGTGTGTCTGGCTGGCCACATCTGATTGGACGATAGAAAAAAAGGCTAAACGAAAAAGTTGTTTGTGTTAACCACAGACATATTATGTTTATGGTGTTAACCGGTTCAACATTAGCGGTGTCTCGGTTCAACATTAGTGGCGTCTCCTTTCCGTTTCTTTCTGCCTCTCTTAACACAGAACTTCTGGTTACATTTCAAAATAAGAGCAACATAACTGGGTAGTGGGGAGAGCTAAACATTTATTTTTTTTTTAATACCTAGCCTTAACATTAAAAAAACGAAATCCATTTTGGTTGTTGAAAAATGTGAAAATAGTTACAATTGATTCATAAAGAAAGAAAAATAAAATAACCAAAATAATAATGATACTTAAACTGGCCTTGGGACAAAGGATGTTTCCTTTAACTTCACATTTTCTTGTTCAACCTGCAGTCACTGCAGATGAGTGATTTGTCAGTTTCTGTAAGATTTCTGCAACTGGAGCAGATATTTCTGTTTACTGGTTAACTTCCTCAGCTGTCTCACATTTTAAGGGTCAATCCTACTCCATGTTTGAACTCCTTTCATAGATCACATCTCATAGAAAAACTTTTAAAGAGCAAATTTTGTTTTAAGCATTTGTTTTGGGTCGTTATCTCGTTACAGGACTCATGACCTTTAGTTGAGACCAGACTTTTTGACAAATGGAGCAGGTTTCGCTTCAGATGCTTCATATTTCATTGTACTCAGACCACACTCAAGCCAACCTGTGTCAGGTGCAGCTACAACCAAGGACTAAAGAGAATCTTCTTGTCTTTGACAGTAGATTTAACGCTGGTTCTTAGAAACCTTCAGTTTTCAATTAGCAGCAAATACAGCTAGCCAATCAGTGTTTGCCCCCACAAACGCCTATTCCCCAGAAACGCCCACTTTTGGCCTGCAGAGAACCTCTTCTCCATTTGTCAACACCGACAGGGAGTTCTCCTGTGATGGTATGTGTGAACAGATTTATTTAGTTTGAACTGGACTGATCCTTGCCATGACAAAAGTTTTGTTCGCAGTATGAAATGTTTCTAGTGTTGTCAGCTGTGTCCAGGTAAAAAAAATAGGGTTGAGATGTGTTTAGTTTTACTAAAGATGAAGACCTAAATCAAGCTTTAATTAACAAACAGATCAACAGAGTAACTGCTGCTCGAGTGAGAGAGAGGGAGAAATCATAACGGGACGATGATGAACTGCCTTCAGGCTCAGTTAAGCTGGTTTTGACTTGACGAGGGTGCACGTGCCAAGGGTCCATCCAAAGTAAGATTTATTAGAATTGACTGGTGACTTTTAGTTTATATTTTCAGAGCTAGTTATGAGTTGTTTTGCTAATATATTAAAACTCAAATCAATCTGCTGGCTCCTCAGATAAATAGTGTTAAGTTACTTTATATATGAATGTTTCTGTTTTCTGTTGTGACTTGGAGCTATATGAATAAACTGAACTGTATAAATAAACTGAATTCATTTGTGAACATAGCCTTTCAGGCTTAGGTGTGTAATAAAATATTATGATCACTTGTATGAAATGCAGCACTGAGGTCTAACAGGACCAGTGTAGACACCTGTCCATTGTCAGAGGCCATGAGAATATCATTAGTGACTTTTACTAGTGCTGTTTCTGTGCTGTGATGAGCTCTAAATAATTTAAAATAATGTTAATATTTATAATAAGATTATACTAGGATGACCCCAGTTTCTCATCTAAAACTTACAAACTTCTAAATGGTATCTGAGACAAAAATCTTGTTTACTTTGTTAAATATTAAATTTACAGTATGTTCTAATATTTTTGGAGGGGATTGTGATTACATTCTGTCTGTTTTAGAGCAAAGCAGCACGGTGGCACAACTGGTAGAGCTGCTGCCTCTCAGCGAACAGGTTCCTGGTTCAAATCCTGGTCTGGGGGCCTTTCTGGGTGGAGTTTGCATGTTCTCTCCGTGCATGCGTGGGATTTCTCCGGGTGCTCCAGTTTCCTCCCACAGACCAAAAACATGCATGTTAGGCTGATGGTAACTCTAAATTGTCCCTAGGTGAGAGAGTGAATGGTTGTTTGTCTCGTTTGTCTCTATGTGTCCCTGTGATGGACTGGAGGCATGTCCAGGGTGTCCCCCACCCCCTGCACAGTGACCGCTGGACATGGGCACCGGCGACCCCCGTGACCCAAAATGGAAGAAGCAGGTAAAAGATAATGGATGGATAGATGTTTAAACATGAAAAAATATGTAAAAATTAATTAAATGGTAACTGTCCCCGTTTTTAATTTCATCTTGATAAAATTCCATTGTTTTTGGTCTCCGAGCTGGAAATGCCCCCAGATTAAACTTCAAAAATCTGGTCACCTTATTATTTATGAACACCACAATAACCAGGTCATGCCCCGGCTGACTAAAAAGGAGCAGACCTACTCCTTACCGGGTCATGCGCCGGCGAACTAAAAGGGAACGGTCCAGTCCAGCTTCTGTTGTGAAGCGGCGGAACCGAAATGAAAATAAAGAAAGTGGCTGGTTGCCGAGCTTCGAGCTAAGACATCCAGGACGAGGTAAGAAGCGAGACTTTATTGGGACTACCATGATTCATATTTATAAAAGGTACTGTGATGTTTTGTGACGTTAAAGTCAAGTTTGTGTGGCGGAGTTTGGTCCACGGCTCAGCGCAGATTTATGAGCTGAGCTCCTCACGGAGGTTCAGGGTTTCTTCAGCTGCTTCCGAGGACTGTTGTTCTGGCGGGGTCCGAGTGGAGGTTCGGTTATTTCCGGTAAAACAATTGTCCACCGAGGACAAGGTGGACCGGAACTTCTAACTATTAACAGAAGGTCACGTGACGTGGAGGACAGGTCTGTCCCGACTGCCGGGTACAGGACACCGCTGAAGCACCCACCCGAAACTAACTTCACTTACCATAGCACTTTATTTATAAAGCACTTAAAACAGCTACAAGGCCAACCAAAGTGCTGTACAGACAGAACAACAGGTAACACAAATCAAAATACAAAATGAGGTAAATCAGAATATAGACATAAAAACGATGCAGATAATGACGACAAACCAGTGTGGAGCATACAGGATCAAACACAGATCATCTGGTGTTGAAAGATACTGAATAGTAGTGAGTTTTTAAACAGGACTTGAAAACCGAGAGGGAGGGGCCTGTCTGACAAGCAGAGGTAACTCATTCCAGAGTCTTGGTCCTGCTACAGAAAAGGTCCTGTATGGCAAGCCCTTTTAACATAAAATCGAGTAGTCTGACTATCTGTAGTTACATTCTAGATATCTTAAATTGAGTTTTGACTAGGCACAATTACATTCTGACTAGTCAGAATAACAATTCAAGATATCTTGAATTACATTTTGACTAGTCAAAATGTAATTCAAGATATCTTAAATGACGTCACCTGATTCGTCATTTGACGGGTCAAACATCCGTAATTACAATTCAAGATATCTCGAATGTAATTATGACTAGTCAGAAAGACACTTTTAGATATCTTGAATTAAGAAATGACGCGTAGGACCCGCGGCTGCTACTTAGCTGTTCAAACAGCTGCCTGCAGAATTTTGTGTGGCTGCAATGGCGCTAGCTGTTCTGGACAACATTGTTAGAAAATGCCACAACTTCCTGTGGCTCTAGTGTTAGACAGTGAGGAAAATGGCTCAATCTCTGCGCTGTTGTTTTTGTTCAGTTCCTGGTTGTTCTTGTGGGGCAAGAAAACCACCGTATCTGTCCTACCATGCTTTACTGCACTCACACAGCCTGCTTGAGTCACCATAATTAGTCAGTGTCTTACCTGAGAGAAGACTGGCTGGCTTTTGGATTTTTGTATGTGAATGTGAGGCCCATGTTTGTTTGTTTTGCAATTCTTAAGTATTATTCATATTTATTTTTGTTCATTTCATATTTATATTCCAGGTTGAAGGTGACAGTTGAGTCTCGTGTAGGTTCTGTTCCACAGTGTTTACTGGTAAACAAACCCAAGTGTCTTTTCTGTGTATAAATGATGTCCTTGGGTGAAAGTTCTAAGGTTGTGTTGCAGTAAGTTTATAAAATAAAAATAACATCCATACCCAAGCTTGTCACATGTATGTAAATTGTTCTAGTGTTACGTAGTTACCGGTAGATAGTTTGTTTTGAATTATTTTAAACATTCTTCAATTAAAACACACTTGAGCAGCATACTGTACCGTTTTTTATTTGTGGATTGATTCAGTTGAATTACAAGGAAAACAAGTGCAATTTACAATATCTAGTAACAAAAAACATGTAACTATTTAACATTTTATAACTGTACACTATAAATTGATAGTGGATTATAGATATTTTATCAAATTATGTAATTTCTAATTAAATAAATTGGCACATTTATGTATTTTTCATGAATAACTATTTACAGTATTTACATCTAAAAAGTTAAGTCTGGTCCTCTGGACATTCAAAAAACCAAAACAAAAAAAAAAGAAGAAGGTAGAAACGTTTCGTCTTTCATCCGAAAGGCTTCTTCAGTCTGAGGTGCTGCTCAAAAGTCAAAGTCACTTTTATTGTCAAAAACTGCAACATGTACAGGACATACACAGGATTGAAATTACATTTCTCTCAGACCCCGGTGCAACAATAACCATTTAACATTAAAACATTTATTAAACATAAGCATAAAATGAAGTAATAAATGGTTCACACATTTACACATGGTTGTCAGCAGCAAACTGGTTGATCCACTCTGAGAAGGTGCTATTTAAGAGACTGAGCTGAATACAGCACCTCAGACTGAGGAAGTCTCTCGGATGAGAGACGAAACATTTCTACTTTGTGTGTGTGTGTTTTGTTGTTTTGCTTTTTGAATGTCCAGAGGACCAGACTGAACTTTTTTTAGATTTTCCTACCTGGATCATTGAGCATGCATCAAGATATAGTATTTACAGTGATTCACACAGACTGAGACTGATTAAAAATATGAAGGAACAAAAGGGTGATTTATAAATTTTATGTTTCTTGCTGCATTGATATAAACACATGGATGAAGGTGTTGAAGTAAAACATGTCCAGTTTAGACTTCATCTGATCAATCATCAATCCATTCATCACACCGTACCGTTCAACAGTTATTGTTTAGTGTACCCCCTGATCATCTGAGCTGTCAGTGCTGTCAGCAGACTCCTCCTCCGCACTTCCTCTGTAAGCAACATGGAAAGTGGAAACAGCTAGCAGTAAGCCTTGGTTGTCGAAGCTGTACCCACGCAGGACATCTGGACTGCTCCCTGGTTCTGGCCTGTACTTCATGTGACACTTGCAGAGACTGAAGATGCAGAAGTTGATCAAGTGTGGGCACAAAACACATGTTGGGAAGACTATGCAGCATTGAAGGAAGAGCAGGGAGGTCTGGAGTCATGTGGTGCAGAATGATGCTGCGCAGGACTTCTCAGGTGGGCACTGGTGAGACCTCAGTGAGCCCTGTGGCACAGGACCAAGTCTGGATGGTACCAGCTCCAAAGCTGAGAGACCATCTCTAGGATAAGTGTGATAAGTGGTTGGGACTCCAGCAGGTGGTTTTTCTCCCGATGCCAGGATGTCAGGATCTGGAAGTGGTCCTACAAAACACACGAGTGACAGAATCACAATAAGTTCTGACAGTTTGGACATAAAAACTTTAACCCACAGGTTATACCTGTGAAAGCTCTGTAAAGAGTGGAGTGCAAACATCTTTTCACCAGTTTTGGGCTTTCACACCACCACCACCTCGCTGGCAGGTTCAGGATGGATTCCCTTACAAGAAATAAACATAAAAATACGTCAAAATAAAAAATAAATAAATGTAAAGAGACAAGTGAGCAATTTGGTAGGACACAATGAGACAGATCTGAGAGTTAAGATTTTTACTTAACTTGCAAACATTACTAATTCATAGAGGTTGAACCTGCATTTATTCATTACCTACAAAAACAAACAATTCTAAACAAGTTAGGAGAGAAAAATATATTTGACACAAGTAATATTGAGACTATGACAAATTTCACATGGCACTAATAATATACAGGTGGGAAAGTTATTACAGTTATTGTGATGAGAATCATAACCATCATATACTAAATAATATAACAGAAAAGAATGTGTTCCACTCTTATTTTATTGTTTTACCTGTGTTCTTTGTCTGTGCCTTCTTTGTAAATCTCTTGTGCGGGCCAGTACAGGAGGACCAGTTGGCAGCTGGAGTTGGGAGTAGTGGGCAGTCTGGTAAAAAAAAGTGCAACTACATGGTTACAAAAACTTTACCAGCTGCACTTCTACAGAAATAAGACAACATTTCTTTTTTCAACACACAGTGAGATCTAAAATAGATCTGTTTTTAGCACACACACACACACACACACACACACACACACACACACACACACACACACACACACACCCACACACACACACACACACACACACACACACACACACACACACACACACACACATATATAAATTAATACTTGTTATAACATATTTAGCTTTAAACAAGTAATGGATTGTATAATAGATTGATTCACTTAACACATCACCTTACATATACACAGCACGCTACATACACATAAACATATGTTTGGCACTAATGGAATCTCATAAAAATATAATTAAAGATTTTATATCATGTCTGTCTCAAACACTCCAAATAATGTAGCACACTAAATTAAGCTTCTTTATCACGATGTTTATGTGCTTCATATGTTGTAGCTAACGGTTAGCTTGCTAAGCTACGTCTTTTCTTACCTTGACAGCTGAGGAGATTTTCTTCATGGAAGAACTTTTATCCTTTCAAGTTTATTAGTTCGAGAATTCGCCGCTGCGATTTCCTCCTCAGCAGCGAAAGAAAAGATTGGCAAATTAAGCAAAGATGTTGAAAAGAGAGACATTTCTCCTTAGTGCAAAAACTCGCAAAGCAGGAAGTGTCGGTTTCCGGTTGTCTTCTTCTTCTTCTTCTTCTTCTTCTTCTTCTTCTTCGTCTTGTTTTATGGCGGTTGGCAAACAACTTTAAGGTGCATTACCGCCACCTTCCAGGTTGGAGTATGGATCAAAAAGCTTATATTCTCTTCATAATACCCGTTCTTCTAAGAAAATTTAAAATACTATCAAAAACTATATCCCCTGATGATCTCTGAAATAATTCTCTTATAATCAATTTGGTTTTATTACTACTAAGCTCTCTAACTAGCATCTCTCTTTCCCGTATATATTTATTGCACTCTAAGAAAATATGTTGTACTGTTTCTAACTTTCCACAATAACTACAACACCCTGTATTATGCTTATTAATTAACTTAATAGAACTATTTAGTCCCGTATGTCCAAACCTAATTCTAGAAATAACATCTTCTTCACTTTTATTTCTGTTTCCTTTCCTAAATTCCCCAACTTTGTTTTGAATACTATAATAAAACCTTGCTTTGTCTCCTTTATCCCATTGCTCTTGCCATTTTCCTTTGATATACTCCTTTATAATGCTCTTTATCTCATTTTTACTTATCTTGATATTCAATTCAACAATTTCCTTTCTTGCAGCTCTCTTAGCAAAACCATCAGCCAACTCATTTCCTATCACTCCAATGTGGGCAGGAATCCAACACAACTTAACCCGAGAACCCTTATTTTTAATTCTAAAAATTGAATGAACTATATCAAATATAATATCTTGTCTTGATTCTGAATTTACCTCTTGAATACTAATTAACACGCTACTAGAATCTGAGCAAATCAAAATCTTTCTTTTCTCCATTTCCTCTACCCATTCTAAAGCCATTAAAATTGCCATTAACTCACCTGTGTATACTGTCAATTTATCATTTATTCTTTTACTTTTCATAAAGTTTAAGTCTGGAGCAATAAATGATATACCTACTCGATTGTTTATCATTTTTGAGGCATCTGTATATATTTGAATATATTCTGAATATTCTTTTTGTATATAACTCTCCACTTCATTTTTCCTCAATTGTCTTCCTTTTTCCAATAATTTTAAATCAACTTCAACCTGTTCAAAAATCCATAGCGGAATATCAGGATTAACAACCACTGGACTAATCATATATTTATCAATCCCAATATCCTTTACTTTATTTAAAATTATCCATCCAAAACTATTAATTTGTTTCTTTTCCTTTTCTTGACAAGGTTGCAACGTAGCATATGGAGGATGCCCCTCATTATGTCCTTTTATAGTTGTCCAATAATTTAATGCTAATTGTTCCCTCCTGAGCTCCAGTGGCATCTCACCCATCTCAATCTGTAGAGCTGAAACTGGAGTTGATTTCATTGCTCCGCAACAAAGCCTTAATGCCTGATACTGTATTTTATCTATTTTTGCCAATAAACTATTTGAAGCTGAATTATACAAAATACAACCATAGTCAAAAATTGACCGAATTAGTCCGATATAGATTGTCTTTAATGCTTTCCTGTCTGCTCCCCATTCTCTACCTCTCAAACATCTTATAATATTTTAAATTTTCTTACTTCTTTCCACTATTTTATCTATATGTATTTTCCATGTGAGTTTTTTATCAAACCACATACCCAAATATTTAATTTGATCTTTCCTTTCTATAGTATTCCCATATAATTTAAGATCCACATTAATATTTACCTTCCTATTTGTAAAAAGCACAACTTTAGATTTAGATGTTGAGAACCTAAATCCCCATTCTAAAGCCCAATCTTCTACCTTACTTAATCCTTCCTGTAATTTCCTACTTATAAATTCAATGTTCTTTCCCCTCTTCCAAATGATGCCATCGTCAGCAAATAATGAAACACCAAAAGATTTATCTATATTACTAAAGATATCATTTATCATTATAATAAATAGTATAGGACTTATAATACTACCTTGTGGAGTACCATTTTCAACTTGATATCCGGAACTAATTTCCCCACCTACTTTAACTCTAATATTCCTTTCGGTTAAGAAATTTTTAATCCATCTATAAATCTTACCCTTTATACCTATTTGTTTTAGTTTAACCAACAACCCTTCTTTCCACAGCATGTCATAAGCCTTTTCCACATCCAAGAAAACCGCTATCACACTCTCTTTATTAATCTGGGCCCGTCTAATTTCATGTTCCAGACACAATGCTGGATCAATTGTACTTCTGCCTTTCCTAAAACCAAACTGATAGTCTTTAATTTTCCCCTTAGACTCTAAGAAATAAATTAACCTGTTATTTACCATTTTTTCCATAACTTTGCCTAAACACGATGTTAGGGCTATAGGTCTGTAACTTTCAACTGAATTTGGATCTTTTCCAGGTTTACGAATAGGAATTATAATAGCTTCTTTCCATTTATCAGGCACTATTCCTTCCTCCCATACTTTATTATACAATTTTAGAATTATCTCTTTACTCACATCACTAAGATGATCTAACATATTATAAGTAATTTGATCACTACCAGGAGTTGATTTATTAGAATTCTTCAGTACTCTATTCAATTCAAACAAAGAAAACTTCATATTAATAAAATCATCATATTCTTCATCACTATCTATCAAATCAATATTTCCCTGTAGAGTATTTTCACGTCCTAATTTTTCTTTAACATTTAGATTTTCTGTACTATGTACCTTTTGCAAATGTTTTTACTATTACCTCAGCCTTATTTTTATTATCTATTATAATATTTCCGTCATATTTAATTAATGGGAAGAAAACCTCTTTTGAGTTCCCAGACATTTTCCTAATAGAATTCCAAACCCTGTCTAATGCTGTGTTTTTCCCCAAGGATTCACAATATCTCCTCCAGTATTCTCTTTTAGCATTTCTTATTGTTCTCCTGACTTCTGCCTGCTTTCTTTTATAATTTATATGATTTTGGACACAAATTATTTTCTTAAATGTTTTAAAAGCCTTATTTCTTTGTTTAATTGCTATTGAACATTCTGGTGTCCACCACGGGACTATCTTCTTTTTTCTATTACCATTACTTCTAGGAATACATAATTTGGCTGAGCTAATTATACACTTGCTAATTTCTAAATTTAACTCATTTACTGGTTTATTTATATCTACATTTTCCATACTAACCTCATTCATCATTTCAAATTTACTCCAATCTGCTGTCCCAAATTTCCACCTCCCTTCAACTTTTTCCTGGTCCTGCTTAGTATTTATACCTATATTCACAAAAATTGGATAATGATCACTCCCCATTGTGTTTTCCTTAAATACTGTCCATCTGCATAAACTAGCAATGGATTGAGATACCAAGGTCAGATCTATAGCAGATTCTTTACCCCTTACAAAGTCCACCCTAGTGCCCACTCCATTATTTAACACAACCAATTCTTCTTCTTCAATCAATTCTTCTACAATTCCTCCATTATAATCATCTTGATCTCCCCATAAAGTGCTATGTGCATTAAAATCCCCACACCAAACTATTTTCCCTCTCCAGTTTTGTAAGATTGTGTTTAGCTTTAATTTTTCTAATTGTTTACAAGGATTATAGAAATTTATTATTTTAGTGCTCCCCTCGTTTGTCCAAATTTCAACAGCAGTAAGTTCTAATTCTGATTCTACTTGTATTTGAATACATTTTATATTATATTTTACGAATATACCACAACCTCCTCCATTCCCATTTAACCTGTCTTTACGTAAAAATGAGTATCCATGAATACTAAACTGTAATGATGGCTTGAGCCATGTTTCTTGAATGCACATTATATCAGGTTTTGGATTTAAATTATTAATGAAGCCTTTAAATTCCTGACCATTTGCTATTAGACTGCGAGCGTTCCATTGTAATATTAGAATTATGTGATGGTTTGAGATGCCTCAAGTTCAGACGATCCTTCACCCTGCCTCAGCTCATCATGAATTTTTTCCCAAGATAAATCTTTTACCTTGAAGAATTTTATAGCTGCTTTCACTATAATTTTAATTTTTTCAGTTTTATTCTTTGCTTGTTCTGAGCAATTTATGATATATGCAAGAAAAGGGATCAATTTTTCTAACGTAACATTATTCTGATTATTATCTGCTACTGCCTTTTTTTCATAACTTGTATTCGAAGCATTATCATTGTTTTTCACCTGTTTCACTGCGTCAGCATAAGTAATCCTCTTTTCTGTTTTTACTTTTTGAATTTCAGCTGCCTCTTTTCTTACATTGCATCCTGCATATGCTGCAGTATGATTTCCTCCACAGTTGCAACATTTAACAGGACTATTTCCACACTCACCATAAGGATGTTCGCCACCACATCTGCCACACCTCTGTTTCCCTTTACAAACACTTGCAATATGTCCATATCTCTGACATTTATAGCATCTGAGTGGGGGAGGAATATACTGCCTTACATTAAAGCTCATGTATCCAATCATCACTTTTTCAGGCAAAACTCTATCTCTGAAGACCAGTAGGATAGATGCGCTGTCCATTTTCTCTCCATTCCTAAAGGCCTGTAGCCGTTTGATGTCTATGACTTCTCCTCCTTTAATTATTTTCTTCAGCTCCTCCAAATTTTCTCCTACAGGAATCCCTGATATTACTCCTTTTACTCCTTTCTCCTCCCCAACAACCTTTCTCTCCATCACTTCCTTTTTACACACCAATTGTAGTTTAAGAGCTTTATTCTTTTGTTCAGCATTTTTACAAATGATTAGTAGACTTCCATCTCTTAACACTTTAGCTAACTCTACTTCTCCAATAGTTCTCTTAAGTCCATTTGACAAATTAATAGGGCTCACTCCAAACATATCCTGCCCAGTTTTAAATTTCAGTATAATTTTAAACTCTTCCACCATTACTTTCTTCCTTATTTCAACCGTTTCTTCCTCATCCTCAAGAGATCTTTTCCCAGTATTTACTCCCTTTTTTGCCTTACCTCCTCCTCCCCCCTTCCCATTTTCTACCATAGACCATCCTGTCTCCATATTCTCATCCTCCGAATTTCCCCCACTAGTACTTGCCATCTGATCCACTCACAACCCGGATTATGCCAAGAACCACCTTTAAATTAACTTAACAAAATCCCAGTTAACCGTCCGTTCAAACTCAGCGTCCTCCACCAACGGCAAAGAGCGCGTCTGTGCGCAGCTGCAGGTAATCCCCCGGCCCTCGTTTCCGGTTGTCGCAAAAAAGTCTTCTTGTTGCAGATACAATAAATAATCCGAGCTGCCGCGTTAAAAATCATGTTAAAAATACGAGCGTTGTGTTGGACTGACCTGATTTTGCAGATTATAAAATAAAAAGGCTACAATGCTTTATGATTTTTCCGCCAAAATGCTACGTAAATCTGTGACGTTTTGACTAGTCAGAATAACAATTCAAGATATCTTGAATGTCATTCTGACTAGTCAAAATGTGAATTCAAGATATCTTAAATAGAAAAGCCGTCTACATGATAAAATATTCAAGATATCTTGAATTCATTTTGAGATATCTTAAAAGGAATTTTGACTAGTCATAAGTACAGTTCTAGATATCTTTAAGTTAGTTTTGCCTAGTCGTTATTTGCTTTCAAGATATCTACAATTTAATTTGCACTAGTCAAAACTTCATTTGTGATATCTACAAATACATTTAAGATATCTTGAATAATGACGTAATTTAAGATATCTTTAATTGTAATTATGACTAGTCAGAACTAAAAGTGAGATATCTTGAAAGCAAATAATGACTAGTCAAAATTAACTTAGAGATATCTAGAACTGTATTTTTGACTAGTCAAAATTCAGTTCAAGATATCTTGAATTGAAGCCTCCATACAACTCAATGGTAAATCTGATGTCATTATGACTAGTCAGAATGTAATTAGAGATATCTTAAATGAGTATTTTGACTAGTCAAAATGCAATTCAAGATATCTTAAATAACCAATATGTCTAGTCAAAACTCAGTTTCAGATATCTGGAATGTAAGCGTGGTGAATCCTATTTTATGTTAAAAGGGCTTGCCATA
>NC_056512.1:2260559-2267087 GCF_014905685.2 Nematolebias whitei
GTGTCTGTCTACTGTCTTTCTGTCCATGTCTCTGTCTCCTGTCTTTCAGTCCATGTCTCTATCTCTTGTATTTCTGGCCATGTCTCTATCTCCTGTCTTGATGCCTCTGTCCCCAGTTTTTTTGTCCATGTCTCTGTCTCCTGTCTTTCAGTCCATATGTCTATCTCTTTTCTTTCTGTCCAGGTCTCTGTCTCCTGTCTTTCTGGCCATGTATCTATCTCCAGTCTTTTTGGCCATGTCTCTGTCTCCTGTCTTTCAGTCCATATGTCTATCTCCTTTCTTTCTGTCCATGTCTCTGTCTAATTTCTTTCAGGCCATGTCTCTATCTCTTGTATTTCTGGCCATGTCTCTATCTCCTATATTTCTGGCCATGCCTCTGTCTCATGTCTTTCTGGCCATGTCTCTATCTACTGTCTTTCTATCCATGTCTCTGTCTCCTGTCTTTCTGGCCATGTCTCTATCTCATGTACTTCTGGCCATGTCTCTATCTCCTGTCTTTCTGGCCATGTCTCTATCACCTATCTTTCTGTCCATGCCTCTGTCTCCTGTCTTTCTGTCCATGTCTCTGTCTCCTGTATTTCTGTCCATGTCTCTGTCTCCTGTCTTATAGTCTATATCTCCATCTCCCGTGTTTTTGTCCATGTCTCTGTCTTTCTGTCCCTGTCTTTGTCTCCTGTCTTTCTGGCCATGTCTCCATCTCCTGTCTTGATGCCTCTGTCTCCTGTCTTTTAGTCCATATCTCTATCTCCTGTCTTTTTGTCCATGTCTCTGTCTCCTGTCTTTCAGACCCCATGTCTATCTCCTTTCTTTCTGTCCTTGCCTATATCTCCTGTCTTTCTGGCCATGTCTCTGGCTCCTGTCTTTCTGTCCATGTATCTGGCTCCTGTCTTTCAGTCCATATCTCTGTCTCCTGTCTTTCTGTCCATGCCTCTGTCTCCTGTCTTTCTGTCCATGTCTCTGTCTTCTGTCTTTCTGTCCAGTTTATGTCTCCTGTCTTTCTGTCCATGTCTTTGTCTCCTGTATTTCTGTCCCTGTCATTGTCTCCTGTCTTTCTGGCCATGTCTCCTTTTTTCTGGCCATATCTCTTGTCTTTTTGACAATGTCTCCATCTCCTTTCTTTCTGGCTATGCCTCTGTCTCCCGTCTTTTTGTCCATGTCTCTGTCTCCACACCATACAACACAGCTGGTCTCACTGCTGTCCTGTAAACCAGATGCTTTTTCCTGCACCAGAAGTGAAATCTGTCTTATCTGAAATCTGAAGATATCCGGATTTATCAGGATATCTTCCGGTAAAATGGCGCCCGTGTACATGGCTTGCAATCCACCTCTGCTGATGGGAGTTCGGATTATTTTTGTTTTTTGCATTTCACATCTGTGACATCAACTCTCTGCTGGTGTATGACAGCCAACAACTTTTGGATCTTCGTTTTTCTGTCACTGAAGGCGTTTATTTGGAAAAATATGAGCATACCTCTGGACCCCCCCCCCCTCCTCCCCCCTGCTGGCGGACGTGCCAGCTTACCTTCGCTGCGCTCCTCAACTCCCTGCCCGGAGATATCGGTTTAGACGTCTGGGAAAACGTGCTGGTCAGCTAGTGAAGCTGAAAGCTCTGCGCGCTGCATCTTCCTCTCCTGTGTGCCCGGACCAGTTAACCAACATAAGTTATCAGCCGTTGCGCAGCTTGGACCGACCTGGAGGGGCTGTTATTGAAAACCTGCGGCCATTAGCACACACTAACTCCACCGCTGCTAGCTCCACTTTCGACAGTATCCGGATACGTTTGGTCAACGCTAGATCTGTTACCAACAAAACTTTTATCCTCAGGGATTACTTTCAAGAGCACGAGTTGGACTTTCTGTGCATCACAGAGACTTGGATGTCTCTGGGTGAGTCCAGCGCCTTGACGGAATTACTGCCACCGAACTGTCTGTATTTTAATGCCCCGCGGCAATCAGGCTGGCGCGGTGGTGGATTATTAATAATATTCAAAACAACTGTTGACTGTAAACAACTGCCCATCCCAGTTTCCCGCGCCAGCTTTGAGCTGAGCGTCTTTGAACTCGGACATTCACCTGCTACGTTATTTGCACTCGTCTACCGCCCACCTCGATCTAAGGATTTCATAAATGAGTTTTCTGACTTCTTGGCTGAAATCACACCAAAATATGAGCATGTTTGCATTATTGGGGACTTTAATTTGCATGTGTGCTGTCAGGAGAAGCCCTTGGTTAAGGACTTTTTAGATATATTGGACTCATTTAATTTAACTCAGCATGTAAACGGTCCCACCCAAGAGCGCAGACATACACTGGACCTTGTTTTAACTCATGATATGACTGTTAATAATCTTGTTATTGGTGATAATGTTTTCTCAGACCACATGCCAGTCCGGTTTGAGTTCACCCACCCCCATCTAACTCCTAAGCCGTGCATTCCTGCACGTAGGATTCGGACCATTAATCACTTCACTGCCACACATTTCACAGATGTTTATAACTCTGAAATGATAATTCAGGCCCCAGTGTTTCTCACCACCACTGAGGAGCTGACATCCCAGTTCAACTCTGTCTGCTTAAAGACTATGGATCATGTTGCACCTGTAAAAAACAAAAAAATATAAATCAAAGCAGAACCTTGGCTGAGTGACGTCACCAAGGCCATTAGGCAGCAATGTAGGAGGACGGAACGAAAGTGGAGGAAAGACAGGCTGCAGGTCTCTTTCCAGATACTTAAAAAGAGTTGGCGCCGTTATCAGAAAGCAGTGAAAGCTGCTAAATCAAAATTCTTCTCCGATATAATTACCTCAAACTCTCACAACCCACGTGTCCTCTTCTCCACCCTAAACTCTGTTCTCCACCTCACTGAAACATTACCTCTGGAAGCCTCGACTGAGCTGTGCGACAACTTCTTACATTTCTTTTTGGAAAAAATTGTGACCACCCGGGCTCTCATTTCCCCTCCAACTCATGACCCATCCATCCCACCTCAATCTGTAGCTCTATTTGACCATTTTGAATTCATCACTCTATCTTCTCTAGAGCAGGTCATGTGCAGCTTGAAACCTTCTGGTTCCCCCTTTCTTTTTGGAGATCCAAGATGGCGCCATGTACGGTCGCCCTGGCATTCTGGTGCGCTCTGTTTTTTCTGTTTTTGTGCTTTAATCATGTGTCTGCATGCTCCTACACTCGCGAGGAGCAACTAAACATCAGAATTACAACCCATGAGGACATTACTCCAGTTTTTTAGTGCCTGCTGCAGAACTTGTGCACTTTTTGGCCAAAAGAGTGAGACTTCGCAGGAGGGGCAGAAGAGCCGGAGCGCTCGTGCGTCTCCGGAGGCGAGGTACACGCACGCCTTTACCTGGGATATTTCTCTCCAACATCCGTTCCCTCTACAATAAAATGGACGAGATAGCGCTGCTGATGAGAAGGAACAGCGATTTTTCCTCCTCCTGTGTGCTGTGCTTCACGGAGACATGGCTCAACGAGCAGACCCCGGACTCCGCGCTCCATCTGGAGGGTTTCCAGCTCCTCCGCGCTGACAGACAGCGGGAACTTTCCGGAGGAAAGAAGAAAGGCGGAGGAGTCTGTTTCTTTATCAACAATGCCTGGTGCTCCGACGTGACAGTGATCTCCCAGCACTGCTCCCCTTCTCTGGAATATCTCTTCATAAACTGCAAACCGTTTTACTCTCCACGTGAGTTTACTTCATTTATTCTGGTCGCTGTTTACATCCACCGTGCGCAGACGTGCACGAGGCTGAGCGTGCGCGCGGACCAGATCACGAGTGTAGAGCGAACTTTTCCGGACTCCCTTGTTATCATCCTTGGAGATTTTAACAAAGCAAACCTCAGGCATGAACTACCTAAATATAAACAGTTTATTAAATGCCCGACCAGAGAAGGAAACACGCTGGATCACTGTTACACCACAGTGAGCGGTGCTTATCGTGCTGTGCCTCGTGCTGCCCTGGGTCTCTCAGACCATGAGATGATTCACCTCATACCTGCATACAGACAGAGACTGAAGCTCTCAAAACCTGTGGTGAGGACATCCAAAAAGTGGACCAGTGAAGCTGTGGAGGAGCTACGCACGTGTTTGGACACCACAGACTGGGACCTGTTCAGGGCTTCTACAGACAGTCTAGATGAATACACAAACACTGTGACGTCATATATACATTTCTGTGAGGACAGCATCATCCCATCACGCTCCAGAGTCATTTTCAATAATGATAAACCCTGGTTCACACCCAAACTAAGACAGCTTCGTCAGCAGAAGGAGGCTGCTTTCAGAGAGGGGGACAGAGACAACTACAGATGTGTTAAGTATGGATTTAGCAGGGAGGTGTCGAAGGCTAATTCCAGGTACAATGCACGGCTGGAACAACAATTCTCTGCAAACGACTCTGCCTCTGTCTGGAGGGGGCTGAAAGAGATAACTAACTACAAGCCCAGAGCTCCTCATTCTACAGACAATCTCAAACTGGCAAACGATCTGAACGACTTCTATTCACGCTTTGAAGTCATGGACTCACATTCCTCCATCCTCCACACCAACCCCAGCTCAACTGGTTTAACCACTTGGGACTGCCCTCGACAACCCCCTGCTATCTCTGTACAAGAGGATGAAGTAAGGAGGCTTTTTAAAAGGCTGAACACACATAAGGCTGCAGGCCCAGACCTTGTGTCACCCTCCACGCTGAGACATTGTGCTGGAGAGTTGGCTCCGGTCTTCACAGGGATCTTCAACTCTTCTCTGGAGTCATGCCACGTCCCAGCCTGTTTCAAGTCCTCCATCATCGTCCCTGTCCCCAAGAAGCCACGTGTCACAGGACCAAATGACTATAGACCTGTAGCTCTCACGTCTGTAGTCATGAAAACCTTTGAACGCTTGGTTTCATCTCACCTCAAGTCCATCACCAACCCCCTCCTGGACCCCCTGCAGTTTGCCTACAGGGCCAACAGGTCTGTAGATGACGCAATAAACCTGGCTCTTCACTTCATCCTGCAGCACCTGGACTCCCCAGGAACCTACGCCAGGATCCTATTCGTGGACTTCAGCTCCGCATTTAACACCATCCTCCCTGCTCTGCTCCAAGACAAGCTCTCCCTGCTCCATGTACCTGACTCCACCTGCAGGTGGATCACAGACTTCCTGACAGACCGGAGTCAGTGCGTGCGGCTGGGGAGAGCTGTCTCGGACACTCTGACTATAAGCACAGGATCTCCACTGGGCTATGTGCTTTCCCCCTGCTTTTCTCCCTGTACACCAACTGCTGCACCTCCAGCCATGACTCTGTGAAACTTATTAAGTTTGCAGATGACACCACCCTCATCGGGCTCATCTCGGACGGTGATGAGTCTGCATACAGAAGGGAGGTGGACCGGCTGGTGACCTGGTACAGCAGCAACAACCTGGAACTCAATGCCCAGAAGACAGTGGAGATGATTGTGGATTTCAGGAAAGCCACAGCCCCTCTGCCCCCCCTCACCTGTAATGATACCCCCATCACCACTGCAAATTCTTATCGGTTCCTCGGCACCACCATCACCCAGGACCTCAAGTGGGAGCCGACCATCAGCTCCCTTATCAAGAAGGCCCAGCAGAGACTGTACTTCCTGCGACAGCTGAAGAAGGCCAAGCTGCCGGCCAAGCTGATGGTGCAGTTCTACACAGCCATCGTCGAGTCCATCCTCAGCTCCTCCATCACGGTGTGGTACGCCAGGGCCACTGCCAGGGACAGACTCAGACTGCAGCGCGTTGTGCGCTCAGCTGAGAAGGTGATCGGCTGCAGCCTTCCATCCCTCCACGACCTGTACTTCTCCAGGACTGTGAGGCGAGCAGGTTGGATCACAGCTGACCCTGCTCACCCTGCACACGGACTGTTTGAACCACTCCCCTCAGGCAGGAGGCTTCGGTCCATTCGGACCAGAACCTCCCGCCATAAGAACACTTTCTTCCCCTCTGCTGTTGGACTCCTGAACACTCAAAATGCTACCTCATAATTTCTGCTTTGGTCACATTACATCTGCTTTATAACTGAATACTCCATCTGTACTGTTCTCTAAGCTTTTTTTATTGTTTTCTATTGTATGGGTGTACATATAGTTATGTTATGTTTTTAATTTTACTTTATTTGTGGGTGTACACAGGTCTTATGTCTTATGTAATGTTCTCATTTTTACTTCATTTTTACTTTATTTTACTTTATTACTATTCGCACCTTATGTCGAAGCAAATTCCTAGTTTGTGAACCTCGTTCATTGACATGGCGATAATAAACTGATTCTGATTCTTGATGTGGTCCCCCCTCGACTACTAAAGGAGGTGTTTCCTACTCTAGGTCCAATCTGGTTTTAAACCTCTCCACAGCACTGAAACTGCCCTTCTGAAGGTCTTTAACAACATCTTCAGATTCACAGATACCGGTAATTCTGTGCTGCTTGTCCTGTTGGACCTCACAGCCGCCTTTGACACCATCGACCATGAGATCCTCATTGCTAGGTTGGAGCAGTGGGTGGGCATC
>NC_056512.1:2267187-2287808 GCF_014905685.2 Nematolebias whitei
TTGTGTTTTAAGCGCGTCTATCTCAGATTTGCATCCGCTCAGAGCATTTGATGCTTCTTGCAACTGTTGTTGTAGAGCATCGTTGTCTGAGCACAACTTTTGGTACATGACCTCCCTTTCCTTCAATTTCTCCTCATATGAGTGAGCTTGTAAAGTAAGGTAATTTTGTGAGAGCTCCCTCTCACGTTTTAACTCATGTGCACCTGTCTCTTCAGCAAGTTTAGACTGTGCCATGAATTTGAGATAAGCCTCTCTGCTGCATATGCTTTAGACAGCACGTCATTTTGTTCAACCTGTTGATCCAATTTGTCTTTGAGAAGCAGAGAAATTTTTGCTAACCGTTCCAGGCTCAGCTTTTCATTCTCTGCCACTGTGGCATTTTCTGCTAAACTGTTAAGTACCGTAGTTCTCTGAATTTCATCCATCTGTTCTAATGGTGTGCCAATAATTGGGTTTGTTAAAATATTTAAAGCTCCCTGGATGATGTCATCTTGTTGACTGTCATCTTCTGACAGGGAGTCTAAAGGGTCAACGTTTTCCTCTTCTTTTTCCATTATCTCTTTATTTATTTTATTCAAATAAATAGACCGGAAGATGTTGTGTTTTTAGGTGGTAAAATAAATCAGAAAAGTTTCCTTTTTCTGATATAATTACTCTTATTTAGTGTTCTAGCAATTAAACGTGTATTTTCCTTTTAGCAATTGAGTAAACTTATCAACTCTGTGATTATCTGGACTGTATCTTTAAAAAGTTCTTAATTTTTCATTATGCACCTCCTTTTGAGGATTTATCAGTGAATGAAAAATTTCTTAGTAAATGCCTTTCTGGGCATAAATACTTTAATCACTTTTTAAATGCAAGATAACAGTAATAACTCAACTTGAGGAACGTTTATTAACTCAAAAATGCTTATTTTAAAGAAATACGAGCGTTCAATTTCACCAAAATCCTAAAAACAAAATGAAACTGTGATTTCAAGTTTCAACAGGAGGTGGCAGTATAACCTTATTTTATTTTAACCCTGACACTGTTAGTGGCGACCAGTAGGAGTCGCGATGACTTCCTGCGGCTTTGGTGACATCCAGTTGTTAGCCGTTAGCATAAGAATTTAGCATCGGCTAGCGTGGTCCAAAAACACCATTTAATGACGGATTTAAAACTTAAACGTGGCAAAGTTTCAGCGATTAGGCTTTTAATAATTGGAACAGCGGTTCAGAACCAACTTTAAAGTGTTTTTCAACTTTAAACAACAGATTGAAATTCACTATGAAGACGAGCTTCATTTCCGGGTCACGTGACTGAATCAACCAATGATCAGAGACAACAGCGGGGTGGGTTTTACGACCTGACATCAGAGGAAGTGACGACAGACACGTCACTCGCCTCTCAGCGAATCAGAGCTACCCAAACAGCGGTTTTCGACCAATTGCTGCTCGTTATTTCGGCTATCGTGTTAGCGATTAGCCTGAACATTCCGGTCAACTTTCTTTCATTAAAACTGTCAAAATGCACTATTTTTTGTTAAAAATGTGACGAATAAACTCTCAGCAGCGCATTGAGACGGCGCCCAGTTCAAGACAGCAGTTTATCCATGCAAACGACTCGTTCGAACGAATCAGAACCGAGCCGGAACAGAACCGGGTCTGAGCCGAACCCCCTGTCTGTTTAAACAGAATCCACGTTTCTCACAGCTTATTAGCTTTGTCACATAACAGACGTACATTTCAGCTTTAAAATGAAACACATTGACGTTATTTCAGCTCTAAAAACACCACAACTGTAAACTTTCTCTGAACACCACAGCTGCAAAACGCTGCGTTTCACAGTCGAAACAGAACTCTGCACTCTTAAGCTAATTTCAGTTAAGCTCAGATATGCCAACATGATAAATTCAATTGTTACACGAATAACAGTCCATTCATGATACCGTACGGGGCCACCAGTATGTAAAAACAAACGTACGGGCCGCCAGTATGTAATGAGCATAATACCTGTCAGATATTATACATAATTTAAACGGATTCTTTCATTTTTCTGGACTGAGTACTATCGTGCATTGAATGATTAAATGTGGACGGAAACGTGTTTTAATTTCTGACTCACCAACAACAGTGGGTCGTTTATTAAAACGATTTAAAACAACATCACACATTTACAATAATTGGCAGATTGACTTCAACAACAGCTTAATTAACTTGCTTTACAATTAGGAAACCATACGGCCATGGTTTCCACTTGCAGCTTTTAAACCAACAGACATTTCTGAAAATATCTGGATGATTACTGGCAGATAGAAGAGTTTTAAAGATGGGAAAACGAAGTTTACATGGAGAGAGATGGGTGAGGGAATTTGTCTGTTATAACCAGAACAACACGCTCCTTTGGACCCAGCTTAACCCACGGTACACTTCGCAGTTGAAGATCGACTTTTACCTTTCTGAAGATATTTCAGTTCCGGCGTAAAGTTCCACTTCAAGCCACTTTTCAGCGTCTCCGTAAGGATAGCAGAGAACCGTCCGGAGTAGTGAGGTACTTCGTTCAACAGCAGCTCACCTCTCGGGTGGGCTCGCATGGGCTGTGAGCCCGTCAGAGGTTCCACTCAGATGTGGAAGATTCCATAATCCCACGAGACTCGGAACTTTGTTCTGCGTTCTGCGTTCCGAACTGCATTCTGCACTCCGAACTGAACTTTGTTCAGCTTAGTTCCCGTTGTTCTGCGTTCCGCATTCAACTTGGAACTAGGAAGTGTTGACCCTTTTAAAGAGGTCAGTTCCGGTTCCTCTGAGAACTTCCTGATTGGTCGAAACGAACCAACAGGGGTGTGGTCTTAGTGATGTAAGAGGTTATTAGAAGTCAGAAAAACAGTTCGATGTTTTGGAACAGACAGAAAAATGTTTTTGAAACAGACAAGAGAAATGTTTAGGCGAGATGGGAGGAAACAGGTGCCAGCTTCTCTATTTACGTCTGAGAGGATTTAAAAACATGACAGTTTGTTCCAACAAACTTGTTTGCGTTTGTCTCCAACTTTTGACCGACTTACAACCTGCTCATTTCAGACAGAAGATCAAGAAAATGAATAATTACTCTGTAACAGACATTAAGTAGATTTCTACTTTGAATGAGGATTAAAAATCATTAATACTGTTTCACAGTTGATTTAAAATGAGTAGTTCACTTCAATATTTAAAAATGATTTGAATTAAACACACTTTTGATTATCAAGACATTTGTAAAATAGTAATGATAATAAAAAAGAGAGTGCTCTTTCAATTGATCAGTGCAGGACACTTAGAAAGTCTCTGGATGAACTTAATTTTGTGTTTCTGGACTCAAATCAATGAAATAACAGTTCTTGTCCCAGAAAGGCCCTCAGGGCCAGATTTGACCTGAGGCTTAGTTCACTACACTTTACTTATACAGCACCTTTTCTTTCTTATTTCAAGATACTCAATGCTCTTTACAACAATCTGTGCCTCATTGACCCATTCATACAGCTCTATACTAGATCTCTACAAAGATAATTGAACAAATCATTCTAAAGAAACTAATCAGAGCTTTATCACATTCATACACTGATGGGACACACATCAGAGGCTGAGGGGTTCAGTGTCTTGCTCATGGACACTTCGGCATGTGACTGCTGGTGGATTCGAACCCCCAACTCTCGCATTGGAGGACGACTGCTCTAACCACTCAGCCACAGCCGACCAGTTTAGGAATGACATCATCAGAGGTACAGCCAGGGGTGTTTTTAGGGTCTTTAAACATTGGGGGCTTTAGCCCAGACCCCTTTTTCATCCTCTTCCCTATTTAAAAAGTGTCCCTTCAAGTCTGTATGTATCAGTTGTTGAGACTATTATTGTTTATTTTGTTTTTGTTTTTTCTCATACACAGTCACAACTAATTTCTGTCAGCAGTGGAAAATAATATTTATAATCCAGGCCGGGAATTTGAAGCCATCCCAGGCCACCACCACCCTATTAACACAAACCACCAAGACTGAGTTAAAATGAGTGCACTTTGAACACCACGCATGTACTTGTTTAGCAACGTGGTGACCATTGGTGTCAGAAGCATTTGTAATGTGGGGGGACACACTGTTGTGGGTCTGGGGGTCCTCCCCCAGAAATTTTTGAATAAAGTAGATGCCATTTCCTCCATTCAGGTACATGTAACACTTGATTCAATAAGCTCTGGGCCTCGACCTCTCTAAGGTTGTTTTTATAGCTGATAGTCCGGTAGACTCAGTTCGTTTGGGGACCAATATTCATATAATAACCTTTTGTTACATTTGAGCTGGTGCGTTTGCATTCACACTGCACTGTGCAGTCGAGTCAACCTGTTGAACCAACCTGTTCCCCCGCTCGCCTGTGGGGGCGCTGCACCAAGAACTACTGAAAGAAACGACACAAAAACCTCTGAAGACACTTCTTCTGGAAATAAAATTAAAAACGAAGTGGCATCAAGTTTTATCAGTTTTAGGAGTTATATTTTGTTATTTTTCAAAAATGGACTCAGCATGAGCAGAAGATGAGACAGAAGACCATGGAGAATATTGTTTTTCACACAAGGCAGCTGACGGCTCCATATGAGGCCAGAGAAATGTGTGTTTGTTTGTCCTGCAGAGCGGGGCTCAGTCTGTTTACATTCACACTGTACTGGAACTGCACTGGAGTTCTCTTCTACTGGACCCAGACCTAGGTTTTAGCCCAGGCCAGAGTTCACCTTTTTGTTCCATGACAGAGTTCGATGGTGCGTTCACACCTCCTTAAACGAACTTTCTAGGAAAACGAGCTAGAGTTCGATTAAAGCGACTAAACAGTGCTGGTGTGAATGCACCCTAAGAGACTTTAAACATCTATTCAATTCAACAGTTCAATTCAGTTTATTTATAAAGCGCCAAATCACAACAAAGTTGTCTCAGGGCACTTTACAGGAACATTCACATAAAAGCCAATTAGTAAAGTTCTCTATCTAAGGAATCCAGCAGACAAGATGAATCTTGGCTTCGTTGCAGTCTCCCATCCTGAGCAAGCACAGTGGAGACAGTGGAAAGAAAAACTCCCTTTTAACAGGAAGAAACCTCCAGCAGAACCAGACTCAGGACAAGAGACCATCTGCTTTGAGCGGCTGGTTGAGAGGACAGGAAGGAGAGACAGAATGGTAGGTCCAGGTGTACCTGAAAGACAAAAAAAAATAAACACATCTGCTAATTTCATGGCAAAAATCAATGCAGACATGTTCCTGTTTTTAGTATTTTATGTTGCTTTAGAATGTAGCTGATTTTATTTTGTTTTTTAATATAATTTATTCCATTTATTTCTCATTTTACCTGTATATCCTTTTGATGATTGTCTACAGTTGTCATCTGTGTTCTTCATTTAAAACGGGTTTCTCTTGTAAATGAGTCCTTGAGGCTCAATGAGACTAACCTGTAGAAATAAAGGGTGAATTGAAATCACTTTTTAGAGTTAATGACACAACAAGAAGTAGCCTGACCAACAGCTCTCCTTGTGTGATTAGAGGACACTCCACTTCTCTCTCACATTCTAGTCACAGTCTAAGAAACGCAGTGTAGCCTAAGTGTTGCCTAGGAAAAAAAATCACTAGGCAATATGAAATAATAATAATCACTCCTTCTTACTAATGGCCTAGGATAAAGTAATATGATCATCATCCATTGTGTTTATTAGTCACTTAAAATACCTAATTAATGCCCCTTTTCCACTGTTACAGTGCGGATCAGGTATTTTCGGGTCAGCTCAGCTTGTGTGTCGTCGTGTTTCCATTTACACTTCTGGACCAGCTCTGTAGGCGGGGACTAGAATCCAACTCGTCTGACCACCTGGTGGTGGTAGTGCTCCTATAAGCTATTTACTAGCCACCACTAAACGTATTAGAAGAAGAAGAACACCCTGAAGACTTTGTCACACGATGTTGTGGAAGAGCTGTCATGCTCTAATGGAGTACCTCATGAACTGTAACTTTTAAATCTGATTCATAATCCTACCTTACTGCCTTCCCTGCCTGCTTTAAACCCATGTGTTTTCCATTTTAGTATAGATTTTTACAATAAAGATGTATTAAAAATATCTTCACTTTTATTATTTGCAGATATGCACAAGGTTCATGTTAAAATTGCAAAACATCACACTGTGCTGTAATCTTTGAAACTGCTTTTACAATAAGACTTGAAAACAATTAGATTAAATTTTATCCTTAAATTTTAAAGGTTTGTGTTTCATTAAATTTAAAAAACAAAAGTATTACTTATTAAATAGTCAGTTGGTCTGCAAACACCATGGGGTCCTCCTAGAAGAGCTGAAGAGGTGGCTGTTGATGTCTGTCCCTCCCTGGTAAAGATGCTGCCCCCGCCACCCGGAAGCAGAAGATGATGGATGGATGGATGGATGGATGATGATGGATGGATGATGGATGGATGGATGATGGATGGATGGATGGATGATGATGGATGGATGATGGATGGATGGATGATGGATGGATGGTGAAGGAGGAGACCATCAAACAGCAGGAGTGGTCAGTTCAGGTGAACTCCTGCCTGTTTGCTTCAGATCAGCTGTTCAAATCTCTGCAGGTTCAAATAAAAGGTGCACCAGGACTTTCAGCTGAATCTCTCAGGCCACAGTTGTATGGCCGATAAATGATTATTATTATTTTTTTTTTCATTTAGCTTTTATTTATACAGGTTAGTCTCATTGAGCCACGAGAACTCATTTTCAAGAGAGACCTGTTTAGGGAGCAGATGGTGGGGTTAACACTAGAAGTCCCAGAGAAGGGTCATTTAACATTTCTACCTTTGGAACCCAGAGACGGGTCGAGTGACCTGAAGGATTTTAGCTAACATCCTATAATGAGCTGTTAACAGGCGCACCACAGGAGGGGGCACGCTTAACTCCCAACTAACTGTTTTCCATTGAGTTTAGCCATTTAGTTTAGTTAGTTATATTCAGTTTATTGTATTTTATAATATGAAGATTTTTTATATATATATTGGTGGCACGTTGTTGCACATTTTGAACAAATTGAAGTTGATTTACCGTTTATTTTTCAATTGGTTTGGCTCATTTCTTGAAACCGAGATGACATTCTCAAAACACCATGTGAAACACAACTCAAGAGACTTTGCATTTTGAGGTTACTGACAATTTGTATGAAACACATATTTTGTTTTGATATATATAGTATTTAGCTTAGTTTTGAGCATCTCACAGTTGCACAATTGTTCGTGCATCGATGTTTGATCTGACACTTTGCCCTTTTGCCAGGGCTGGGTGTGGAAGGTTGTTGCTGAAGCAGTTTTTCCTTGCGTGCCTTCTTCTCACAATTAATTTGGTTATTTTTTCTAAACTGTCATTTTGAACCCACTTCTCTTTTTTCTGAAAGAAAAACATTACTAAAATCTTTTAGAAAAACTTTTGCATATATCTTGAAACAGATTGTATGTTTTGCAAACTTTTGTTCATTTGGCAAAATGACCTGGATAATACATCTCTCCCAAAACACTTCATGTATGCTTCAAAACAAAATATGTGTTTCATACAAATTGTCAGTAACCTCAAAATGCAAAGTCTCTTGAGTTGTGTTTCACATGGTGTTTTGAGAATGTCATCTCGGTTTCAAGAAATGAGCCAAACCAATTGAAAAATAAACGGTAAATCGACTTCAATTTGTTCAAAATGTGCACCAACGTGCCACCAAGAGATATAAGTTCAAAATATAACCAGTTGATTTCGCATCTATTTGGAGTAATAGACGGACGTTTGTGTGAGTTCAGCTTATCTCTCCCCTGCTGATTCCTAAGGCAATGGCCACATTTACAAATGAAAGGATGCTAATTGGAGCCATCAGAGTTGTCCGGTTTGGAGCACTACTTTGACTAAGGCTGCGCTTTTTTGCGCAAGTGAACCTGGCTTCTAAATCCCCCGCTCCCTGGATTGGACATTGGAATGCAGTCTGGTGAGGTGGGTGTGTCTGAGTTACTTGTGTGCATATTTAAAACAAATGGCAGTTAATGGCCCGCAAATTGTTGAGGAGAAGGAGGGGGTTTGTCCTCAGGATCTTGAAAATCTAGTCACTCTAGTGCTAAGGGTCTTTTGACCCTTTTTCAGGACTTCTGGGGGGAGGTCGAAATTCCTGGGACTTCTTAAGGGCCTTGCTCATGGGCCCAGAGTGGGGCGAATGAGGATGGGGGCAAGTGTGGGTGTTTCACCTACCCCACCCACAATTTTGATGTTGTCGGGGCCGGGGCGTGAACCGGCGATCTTCGGATCACAGGCCCACCTCTCTAACCTCTGCGCCACCACTCCCCCAAAATGATAAAAATGATAACTGATAACTGTCCTTTCTGAATTTTTGACTGTTTTTGTCTCACTTCATCCTAGAACCAAAAAATTGACAACATAATAACAGTTGAGCAGTTCTATTTTGTATAGGCTTCTTCCTTTAAGGCTATCGCTAGTGGGTTTATCCCTACACGCGCAGCGCATCACTGAAAACTTTAGTCCACGCCCACCTACTGTGTGGGCCTCATAAATTACGGTGAGATCGAGTAATCGGCTCCCATTTTTTCTTCAGCCAGCTAGCTAGCACAATTAGAAGAACGAAGAAGGAAAAGTTGTCCAGCTGTGACCGGCGCAACCTTTGCTAAGGATGCCTGGGTCTCTGCCACGCCAACCTCCTGCCGTCCCGGTGAACTCTTCCTCCCCGAGGAGAAGTAGAGACTAGCAGCCTTGTTCAAGGTAAGCGCCGAGGAGTGCTTTTCCGTGGCGGGCCGCTACCCGCTGGACGAAGCCATCGCCTTTTTCAAAATTTTTTTTTCCTCGCGGTAATCGAATGATTTCCTCAAAAAAGGCGATGTTAGTAGCAGCCCCGCTGAATGTATTTTCATGGAGGGCCGCTACTCGCTGGATGACGCCACCACATTTTCTAACATGTTTTTTCTCGAGGTGAATCGGATGATTCACCTCCAAAAATGCGTTGTTGGCAGCAGTTCTGCTGAGTGTTTTTTTCTGTGGCAGGACGCTATGCGCGGGACGACGCCACCGCCTTCTTTGACGCAGAGTCACGGAGTGAATCGAATGATTCTTGCGAGAAAGGTGATGCGCAGCTGCCCCCTCCCTCCTGGAGAGCGTAGTGATGGAAGACGAGCGGCCGAGCACGGATGCTCAGCCACCTTGGATCTTCCCACGTCGGCGACCTTATCTTGGAGCTGCCCGGCATAATCCAGGAGGATGTTAACACAAGGGACTTTCCGTCCCTCGCCTCCCTCCACCCTGATCGGATGATCTGGCGGCAAGGTTGGCTCCGCCCCGGCTCGTCGCCCTGACCCCATCTGGCCTCATTGTCCAGCTGTGACGTCACACTGGAACGAGGCTGCAGCTGAGCCCGGCAAGCTGAAGACATCCGTCTCCACCTTCGCCTCCATCTCCAGAGTGGAGGGTTTTACCTATCGGTGTTTTTCCCTTGGTCCCCAACCTTGAGCCAAGTCTGGCGGTGGCCCTTGGGGCAAAAGCTTCCAGGATGGACCAGTAACCTGTCCCTCTAGGGAAGCATGACTAGATAGTGACAAGGTCTCCAACCGAGCTCACCAGTGCTCATTCCAGACAGCTGCAGCGAACAACAACGTAGCCCTGCTGGCCTACAGCATTTCTAAGAGGCTGGAGGAAGCAGACCTGCTGGAGGAGACAAGAGCTCTCTCTGTAAAGCTGCTGATGTCATCTTAAACATGTGCCACCTCTGCGGTCTGCCTGTCCTGCATCGCCGCCTGGATGACCATGATCCAGAGGACCACTTGGCTCCGCCTCTCGCCATCCTTGTCCGAGAGGTGGTAGAAAGACCTGCAGGAGGGCCCCATCACCCCAGAGGCACTGTTCAGGGCCAACTTCAGGACCATCCTTGAGAAATCGCAGAGGTCCAAGGAGGTCTCAGAGACTGTACACCATCTGGTGACGTCACAGTCCTTCTCTTGCCCCCCCCCCCCCCCCGCCACTGGAGGGACCGCCTTGGCTAGCAACAGTAGCAGAGGCGCTCCACAGCTGCGGCAGCGACTTCACGCCCTGCTCCTCCACCGGCCCCCTCTACCAGGTTACAGATCCTTGAGGGGAAGGTACTGTATGCGTTTTTGATGATGTATTTTTTTTATGTAAAACAGAAACACCTCTGAAAGTAAAAGTTTTCATCTGAGACTGTCAGATCAGCTGATCTCACAGCTGCCTCTCCACACATTCCCCACACAGAACAAGCCAGTCACCTCTAAACATCTTCTTAAATGGCACCACAGTTCAGTAAATATCACAAAACACTCGTCTGCCACGTCAGTTAAAATGATAGCACACAGAGTCTGGTAAAATCCCTCGTTTTTCAGCCAGAGCCCGTTTTTAATTTCTGCTGTTTTCTGCCCACTCACAGCACAGCAGATATCATAATCATAATTGATTTTATGAGGCTGTAATAATCTCCTCTCAAGTACAAGTTGTATTTATAGAATAAATGTGTATAAAAATACATTACGGCAAAGACTGGTTCATCCCAAAGATCCAGTCCCCCGGCACAAACAGAGTAATATTGTGTATGTTGTTCAGTGTCAGGAGGGTGATCAGTCTTACATCGGGGAAACTAAACAGCCACTGGCCAAAAGGATGGCCCAGCACAGAAGATCAACATCATCAGGCCAGGACTCTGCGGTCTACACTCATCTCCAGGCCAGCGGTCACTCTTTCAGGGATGAAGATGTTCACATCCTGGATAGAGAGGAACGATGGTTTGAGGAAGGAGTAAAGGAGGCCATCTTTGTGAAAAGAAATTGTCCTTCATTAAACAGGGGTGGAGCCTCCGGGTTCAACTGTCCCCCTCTTACAATGCTGTGATTGCTAGTATCACTCAACTCCCTGTGAATAGTAAACAGCCATCAGGTGCTAATGATCCAATGTTAGGCTGATGGTCCTTCTTGAGCATGTGATCAGCTGGTTTTGGTTGTCAGCAGCAAAACTGGTTGATCCACTCTGAGAAGGTGCTATTTAAGAGACTGAGCTGAATACAGCTCCTCAGACTGAGGAAGTCTTTCGGATGAAAGAAGAAACGTTTCTACATTTTTTTTTGCTTTGTTTTTTGTTGTTGTTTGTTTTCTTGTTTTTTGAATGTCCAGAGGACCAGATTGAACGTTTTTGGATATTACTTATTAATTACTATACATTTATCTATCTAAATACAGAAACATAATGTTCTCTTTTTTTTTTTACTTGCTAACCATCTTTAAAATACAATCGGTCAAAATTTAAATGTTTGATAGAAGTACAGTGAAGAAAAAGTACAGTGATGAACTATTAAGTAATTATTTGTCTGACTTTACCCTGGAAACAAAAAAAATATATATATTTTTTTTAACAGGTGAGCAGATTCTGGTAATATTTTCTTACAACTCATCAAAGGTCAAATGCAATTGGAAATTTTTCTCAACTTCCAGTATGAATTTAAACAAACACTATATGCACTTAACATTGTAAAATATGTTTAGGAAATTTAATGTTCAAGGACACCACTTAAGAAAAAAAAAGTTTAATAGGAAAAGTAAGAAGTGAAAAATGTAGAAAAATAAACACTACTGCCTCCAACAAACGATTGTCTATCTTTCTATCCCATGTCTCACGGGCTTCATCCAGAAGAAGACACAAGTGTTGTTCCTGCTGTGTCCGCTTCAGTTCTTCATGTTCATTCAGTGATGAAATAAGACTTTTCTTTACTGGACTCTTTTCTCTTTCTCTTCACTAGAAAGAAGAAAAAGGTGGTTAATTCAAGCTACATACTGTTTTTGAATAAATGCATAAAACAAAGAAAGGTGCAGCTAACAGCTATAATAGATATATTAATAATAATAAACTGATAAAATAAGAAAATGAAAAATAAATTGATTTAAAAATAATGAAAATAATAAAAATAATAACAATATATAGGGATATATGAATCAAAGTATTATACAGATACAGATATTCTTTGTCATTCGCACCACATGTGGTACATGTGCTGGATCAAAATTATGTACACAGGGTCCCAGTTCCATCCATCCATCCATTTTCCTCTGCTTATCCAGGGTCGGGTCACCGGGGTAGCAGCCAAAGTAGGGAGGCCCAGCTCTTCCGGGGGAATCCCGAGGCGTTCCCAGGTGTATTGCTTACCCGAAGCGAGGTAGCCACTGGCGAAGTGACAAGTCCTCGCTCGCAGCCTCTCCTCCAAGGGGTCTAGAAGCTAACCTTAGCACCGTGGTATTACCTGCAGCTCCCTAAGACAGTCTCATGAAGGCTTTGACGAGGTGACTCATCCAGAATATTAACAACCTTCTTTTCCGCGAATCACACCCAAATCTCACTCCGTCCTTCGACCTGTCCAAGCAGCAGGGTCGGGCCGATTGGCACGTAGAAACATGCGTTCACGGTCGCCCACCTCTTAGTTTAGCATTGCAATTGTTATCCATTCTGGTAATCTTTAGAGTCCAGGAACAGGACTCAGGAGTGTTGTTTTACACGTTCTTGCCAGGAAACTGTTAAAAACCTCCTAATTCTAGCTGTTAAAGTGGAACCAAGCTTCACCAAGTATTCTGCTCACTAAGGGTGAAATAATAGTCAGGATTTATACGTTTTGCTTTGCTTTAATTAATAATTTTGCAGGGGAATACAGCGACAAGCATGATTTTACCACATGTACTTATACATGATAACAGAGAAAAACACTTTATAACTAGGCGGACAATAAATCAATTTGTCTCCAAGAGCCCTTGGAAACCGGTATAAGCCACCTCCACTCTGTCCATTCACAACTCAAGCCAACAGATGTTTACTCTCAAAATACCTCAACGTTTGGATACATCTCTGAGCATTAACCCACTAAACCCAGTTAGGTTCTCTCTAATTTTTCTTATGTGCTTGCCCTGATCTGACAGATTATTTAGTTTAGAGCAGTCGGACCGGGAAGTCCTCTTACCCTGGTTTTTAGAATAATCCTTATAGAATTTTCCGCACAAGTAAAAGGCAAATCTCCTATTTCCCAGGAGGGGGATACAGGCCTCCCCTAAGCAGAGCAAATATCCCAAATTGGAAGGATGGGGGCTTTGGACATACCCGGGCCAAGCTTGTAGGAGGATGGAATAATCCCAGTCTCGTTTTAGCAAGTGAAGAATTAGGTCCAATCTCATCTCAGAGAGACCAGAGATAAATCCAAAACTCATCTTAGACCGGCATAATCCAATTCCTTCGGGCGACCCCACCTTCTAAGCTGCGTGCTGTAATCCTTTCTGCTCCTCTCTTCCTCCAGCTTGCTTGAACCTCGTTCTGTCTGAGCAGGGGATTTTTATGAACCCTTTTTCCCCTCCTTTGAGGAGGTTCAAATGTCTCACCATACGCCTCAACCAATCACTTCTCTTATTGGGACATGTGAGATCATGCCAACTCTAGCCTCCACCCATCTGGGTGGGCTTTCACCGTCCTTGCTCAGAGTTGCATCAGATGTTTTTTTCTTCAAACTGTTCAGCTGAGAGTTGCATCAGATGTTTTCTTCAAAACTGTTCAGCTGAGAGTTGCCTCAGATGTTTTTATTCAAACTATTCAGCTGAGAGTTGCATCAGATGTTTTCTTCAAACTTTTCAGCAGAGAGTTGCATCATCTTGCTAAGAGTTGCACAGGATTATTACAGACTTATTCAACATAACTGCTGTAAAACTTTTCAAAGAATTACACATTCACTTAAAATATGATTACTTCACTTTATGCATTATTCAGCCTCAAACCTGGCTCTTTCTCTGCCTGAGATTGGATTCAGGCCTTCCTTTGTTTTACACATCTTGTCAGTAATAAGTGACTATTAAAAGTAATAGAAAAAGCATATAATAATAAGTCATACAAATTGTTAACAAACTTTTATGTACTGTTAAGCAGCATTGGTGTGAATATAGTTTGATTTCAACTTATTAAAACTGGCTTCTCCCACCTGGATGCCAGTTTTCCAACACAGGCCAGCCGAGAAACATAGTCCCTCCAGCGTGTCCTGGGTCTTCCTCTGGGCCTCCTCCCGGTGGGACGTGTCCGGAACACCTCACCAGGGAGGCATCCAGGAGACATCCTAAACATATGCCCAAGCCATCTCAACTGGCTTCTCTCGACGTGGAGAAGCAGCGGCTCTACTCTGAGTCCCTCCCGGATGATCGAGCTTCTCACCCTATCTCGAAGAGAGCCTAGACACCCTGCGGAGAAAACTCATTTTGGCCGCTTGTATCCGAGATCTCATTCTTTCGGTCACAACCCAAAGCTCGTGACCATAGATGAGGGTAGGAACTTAGATCGTTCGGTAAATTGAGAGCTTCACCTTTTGACTCAGCTCTCTCTTCACCACGACAGACCTGTGCAGCGCCTGCTTCACTGCAGACGCTGCACCTATCCGCCTATCGATCTCACGCTCCATTTTTTTCCCTAATTCGTGAACTAGACCCCAAGATACTTGAACTTCTCCACTTGGGACAGGATCTCCTCCCTGATCCAGAGAGGACACTCTACCCTTTTTTTCCGTCTCAAGACCATGGCCTCGGATTTGGAGGAGCTGATCCTCATCCCGGCCGTGTCGCACTTGGCTGCGAACCACTCCAGCGAAAGCTGTAGATCAAGATCTGATGAAGCCAATAGGACCACATCATCTGCAAAAAGCAGAGACGCAATCCTAAGGCCACCAAAACGGATCCCCTCAACACCATGGCTGCGCCTAGAAATTCTGTCCATAAAAGTTATGAACAGAATCGGTGACAAAGGGCAACCTTGGCGGAGTCCAACTCTCACCGGGAACAAGCCCGACTTACTGCCAGCGATGCGGACCAGGCTCTGACACCGGTCATACAGGGACCTAACATCCCGTATCAAAGGGCCCGGTACCCCATACTCCCAGAGTACCCCCCACAGGGTTCCCCGAGGGACGGGGTCGAACGCCTTCTCCAAGTCCGCAAAGCACATGTAGACCGGTTGGGCAAACTCCCACGCACCCTCCAGGACCCTGCTGAGAGTGTCGAGCTGGTCCAGTGTTCCACGGCCAGGACGAAAACCGCACTGCTCCTTAATCCGAGGTTCGACTATCCCGACGGCTAGGGTCCCAGTTACATCCAACAATAAAATGTAAAAGAAAAACAGCAATAAGATCTAAGATATGAACTAAGAAAAATATCAACTAAAAATATGATAAGCATTTAAGATATGATGTGACTCTCTAAATATGATGTTATCAGTGAGGACTTATATATACATTTGTGTTATTATTTAACATTTGACTCAGGTGCACCCCCTAGATTATTACAACAGTTATATCTCAGTGAAATATCATCCAATATGTAGCAGATTTTATGTGTGATCAGTGAGCACTTATAGACACATTGATATTGTTGATTCATGACATCACTTAAGCCCCACCTACTCAGAGACAAAACTGTCAATTATTGGATGACATTTCCAACTTCGTACTGTATAAGATATTAGACTGAAACTTTGTTCGCTAACTGTTGATTACCACACGACATGTTGAAAAGCATAAAGGAAGTGCTTGTCAAACATTCCCAATAAAACAGGAAGTCACCATAACTCCTGTCTGGAAGGTCAGATTGCGCGTATACTTGTAAGACCTGCAGCTGGACAAGTAAAAAGATGGTTGGAAGGCGATGTTGAAGATTCGGGAAATGCCCCTCATGGTGAACGCATGCAAGATTTGCATGAGAGCATTCACGTTGGCAACTAGGTGGACTAGCTGGAGCTCCCGCGGTCGCCGAATGGCCCGAGCGGCGCTTTGCTGCGAGGGCCTCCAATGCTGCTTGCAGCTTTAATTGATCTTAGTGTTTTAACAACTGTTTTATGCGTTTAAATATTCTTGATTTTATATGTACATCACTTTGTTGCATCTATGGTTGTTTTAAAGGGCTTTATAAATAAAGTATTTTATATATATTTTGACCTCTGATTCAGGAGGAGCAGTGCGGCTTTCGTCATGGTCGTGGAACACTGGACCAGCTCTACACTCTCATCAGGGTCTTGGAGGGTGCGTGGGAGTTTGTGTTATCTCACTCAGCCTTATAACCTGAATCTCTCACTCACTGCTCATTGAATTGAGAAAGCTCCTTGGATGAGGAGCGAAACATCTTCTATTACAAATAAAGTCCAGTTGTTTTTGTATTGAACCTTTTTTTGAATTTATCATGTCCTGGATGACTGAGAATCTTCACCAGCATATTGCTAAGCATTTTGGGAAGGATACCCTAGGAGCAGTGCGGGAGTTTGAGAAGATGTCAAGGAAGTTTGCAGACTACAGAAACCATCTTCGTTTCAGTCTGAGATGCAGACAAGAAAAACTCACCCCCAGCAGTTTAAAACTCAACTCCACGATCAAAGGACACATCAGCCTGAAAACCGTGATATCAGAGGGAGTGGGGAAAATGTGTAAAGAAGCATTTTGGGCCACGGGCTGTGAGCAAACGTGTCCACCCTTAGCGGTGGTTGGTCTCGCGGGCTCAGTGAGAACCATAGTTGACACTGAGCGTTCTCTCGTGTTGCAAACAGGTCCACGGCCGCTTTGCCAAATTTCTGCCACGTCTGAGTCATCAGCTCTGGATGGAGGGTCCAGTCCCCGTGACGCGGACCGCCCCTGGACATCACATCCGCCCCCCTGTTCAGAACACTGGGGACGTACACTGCTCTGATGGAGAACAGATTTTGGTGTGTGTAGTGAACTTGACCTGATGTCAAATCAATGACCTTAGGATCATATGGTCAGGAACTGTCATTTCATTGATCTGCATCTAGAAATACAGGTTGATCGATCCTGAGACTTTCTTTCTTGAATTAATCAAGTGGAAAAGACAATTCTCTATGATCATTACTATTTTACAAATGTTTTGATAATCAAATTGTGTTAGTTCAAACAATGTTTACATGTTGAAGTGAACTACTCATTTTTATTTACTTAAACAATAGTAATGATTTTTATTCCTCATTCAAAGAAGAAATCAGGGTAATATGCATTTCTTGATTTTTCTGTCTTCAATGAGCAAATTTGTAAGTGTGTTAAAGTTCGAGCTTCGGTCAACTAAAAAGTTTACTGAAAAGAAATGTCATGTTTAACTTTCACAGCAGATACTAGGAGTAGAGACGCCACTAAGACTGGTTTTCTCCAACAATCTTTCTGTCTGTTCTTAAACAATCCTTGACTTTCCATAACACCTTACATCACAAACCACACCTCTGTTCTGGTCCATCCACGAATCAGAAAGCTCTCAAATGAACCGGAAGTATAGCCCGTTTAAATGTGGCAACTTCCCAGTTCAACGGTAGAGTTGAGAAGAGATGAGTCTGAGAGTCAGAGAGTTCACAAAGAGTTCCAGAAGAGTTCAGAGTTCTTGGAAACCAGACAAGCTGAACCAGAGACGATTTTGGGAATTATAACTTCTGTTTGGATAACCTCACACGACTCCTAAGGTTTTAGCTGTCCTCACGGAGACGCTGAAAGAGTCAAAAGGAGAGCTCTACACCGACGCTGAAGCTATCATCTGCAAGGTAAAAGTTCTATTTCGACCAAGCGTACCGTTGGCCAAGCTGATTTCAATGGAGCGTGCTGTTCTGGTTAAAACGGATAAATTCCCTCACACATCTCTCTGTAAGATAAATCTCAATTTTCCATCTTCAAACTCTCCTTTCTGCTAGAAAATTAATCCAGATGTTTTCATTAATGTCTGTGGTGAAGCAACGGAAAACCATGGCCGTATGGTTTTCCTGATTGATTAATTATGCTGTTGTTATTTTCATATTTTGCCAAATTAATGTACATGTTTGATGTTAAACTTTGATTCTGTAAATAAATGACCGCATTCATTTTGATGGGTCAAAGATAAATAACGTCTCTCGTTACATTTCTGTTAAATTCAATGCACGCATGTTACACAGTCAGAAAAATGAAGAACCCGTTTAATGTATGAATATATCTCAGCATCTGTTCATACTACATGTGCCCAACACAGCATCTGTCTCACAATGTGTAACATTTGGGCTGAGCGCACACCCCCTTCCGGTTTATGTATGCAGCAGTCACTTGTTATCTGTGTGAATCAACACATGCTGATTCCGCAGCACAGAGACAAAAGTGTTGAATCACATTCAAAACCGTGCGACACTCCAAAAACATTTATATGAGCTGCTGTATGGGGTGGCCACAGCACTCCCACAGCTCGAGACATGCATGTGCCTCTCCAACCTGACAGGGATGCATCTGTGAAGACTGACATGTGTAACGTAGGTCTGCTGACAGGAACTCCCTCCGACAGAACAAGAGGGTTTCCCAGTGTCTCAGGTCGATTCTCATGGAGGGGGTTACAGCGATCAACCGTCTCTTCTGCCTCACCAGGTCCACACGCAAACGAGCGGACCACCTCTGGAGGCGTCACACCTTGTGAGCAGGCGACATGTCATTAATAACTTCATGACGGAAACAGCTGTTATCACTCTGTCGGTTTCACGTAAGTTGCACTGCTGCCACCTGTCTGGAAAAATGGGTCAGCAGCAACAGATCGTCCAAATAAAACAGAAGTCTCCCTGCTCTGTGTAGCGGCTGCAGAGCCGACTTGATGCATTTTAAATAGAAATGTTGTCTCACAGTTGAAATTGACAAATCTAAGATGGGTCTCATCCCTCCGGTCCGTTTTGGGACCAGGAAGTGACGAGAGTAGAACCCTGTGTTTTCCTCTCCTTCTGGAACCCTGGAAATTACATTTTTTTATCAGAATTTCCTGAACTTCTGCATGGGGGGACGAGATCTGTTCTGGAGATGACAGAAATGTCCTAAAGTTCCTCCAAACGGGGTTTGAGCTGTAACTGCAGCGTGAATCCCCTGCTCATGAAACAGTTCATCCATCTGTCTAGAGCGCACGCTCGCTGCCACTCCGTGTAACATTCGAGAAGTGGGCATGCGTTTATGCTGCATCACGTTATTTACGGACGCCAATCACCGCCGTCATGTGTGCCACACTCAGGCTGCGGGCTCACATCTGTGCTGATGTGGACTGGCGTGCGCCGAGGGAAGGTGCACGCGCCCCCAAGCATGCGGAACCGTGTAGCTGAGGGCTGCCGATGCCGTGGGGGCGCAGCGCTTCTGTGCCGTGCTCAGGTTGCGGGCTCACATCCGAGCTGATGTGAGCTGGCGTGCGCTGAGGAGGCAGCGCACAGCTTGGGCTGAGAGCGAGGTTTCCCACTGGACTCGGTCTGCTCAAAACATTCACTCTGGCTGCTGTGTCACTCACGCGCACATTTTGTGTGTTTTCTCAGGCTGCGGTGATTTAAAACCTGTTTTTAGGACACCGGCTCGCTTGTGTGGAGGATGTGCGAGGAAAAAGCCGCAGTGAGGTCATACGAACTGACAGTCAGGCTGAAATCAGACACTTTAATTCCTGAATGATGTTTACTTTTTTTTCCAAAAACTCAAACCATCAATATGCACACACATCCTCCGCAATGAATCATTTTTGAATCTTCTCTCCCGTGAGCCCTGCGGCTTGTCGGGATGAGGAGGGCTGTACTCTGACGGGAGGGGCTGGCGGCAGAGCGGAACAAGAAGATGCTGCTGCAGCTGTGGCGCTTCTCTGCTGTCTCGGCCACGGCACTCTCTCCAGCGGGCGGGGGGGGGGGGGGGACTAGAGGAGGGGTGCGGCTTGATCATATGGTGCACAATCTCCAACACCTCCTCTGGCTTTTTCGATTTCTCGAGCATGTCTTTGAAAATTGGCTCTGAACAGCATGTCCGTCATGATGGGGCCTTCCAGCGAGTCCATCTGCAGCTTTTCCGACAGGGAGGGGGAGTGACAAGCCAGGTGGACCTCTGAACCATTGTCATCCAGGCTGCGATGCGAGACAGGCATACAGCAGATGATGCACACGGGTTGAGGGTGATGTCAGACGCCTTGCAGAGGGAGCTCTTTGTCTCCTCAGGCAGGTCTGTTCTTCCGGCCTTTGATATGCTGTACGTCAGCGGCACAACGTTATTGTTCGCTGCGGCTGCCTGGAACGCACACTGGTGAGTTCGGTTGGAGAGCGACGTCACTGTCTGGTCATGCCTCCCCGGAGGCGCAGGACGCTGGTCCAACCTGGACATGTTTGCTCTTAGTGCTTCCGCCAGGCTTGGCTCCAGGGGGGTACCGAGGAAATTTCCACTCGGTAAAACCCCTCCACTCTGGTGATGGGCGCGAATGTGGAAACCGGTGCTCTCAGTCTACCAGGTCCGGCTGCAGCCTCGTTCCAGTAGGACATCACTGCTGGGAAACTAGGCCAGATGGGATCAGGATGGCGAGCCGCGGTGGAGCCAAAAAATTTCCCGTTAGATCATCTGATCTGGGCGGGGGAAGGAGAGGGATAGAAAAAAGTCCTTTTTTGTCAGCCGCCTCCTGCATTATGCCGGGCAGCTCCGAGAGGGCTGGGAGTAGTGTGGTCGCCGATGCGAAAAGGCCCGGGGGGGGGGGGGGGGGGGGCGCCTCCGCCCCGCCCCCCCTGTTCCGACACCATGCTCTCCAAGAGGGAGTGAGCAGCGGGGGCTGCTGCTGACGTCGC
>NC_056512.1:2287908-2318432 GCF_014905685.2 Nematolebias whitei
GGGGGGGGGGGGGGGGGGGGGGGGGGTGAGTGAGCATCCGCTCAGCCCCCCTCGTTCCGACACCACGCTCTCCAGGAGGGATGAGCAGCAGGGGCTGCTGCTGACGTCGCCTGTCCCAGAGGAACCATCCGATTCGCTCCGAGAGTCGGCGATAAAAGGAAAAAAGGGTCGATGGTGTCGTCCAGCTTGTAGTGACCCGCCACTGAGAAATATTCCTCGGCGCTTACCTTGAAACAAGGCTGCTTGTCTGCTTCTCCTCGTGGAGGAGAACTCACTGGGATGGCAGGAGGTTGGCGTGGCGGGACCCCAGCAGCCTTAACAAAGGTTGTGCCGGTCAAGCTGGACAACTTCCTTTCTTCGTTCCTCTGACAGTACTGTTAGCTTGCTGAAGAAAATTGGGAGCCGATTACCCGCTCTTAACGTAATTTATACGGACCGGGTGGGGCCCACACAACAGGTGGGCGTGGACTAATTTTTTCATTGCGATGCTTTGCATGACGGGATAAATCCACCAGCGACAGCCTTAAAGGGTGAAGCCTATACAAAATAGAACTCAACTCCACGATCAAAGGACACAGAGCAGAAGGAATACTCTTGAAAGCTCAAAACAAGCTGCTGAGTGAGAGAATAAGACAGATCCACTTCACCATTGAAGCTCTCTCACTCAAAATGGATCAGACCTTCTAGAAGCTGTCTACTCTGCTACCACTTCCTCTGTTGGAAGAAGTTTCTTGTTTTGTTGAAAAGGCCCAGCTATCACAGCATCAAAAGAGCAAGGAACGTCAAAAAAGTAAGTTTCTAAAATTCCAACAGAGATCTGTTTTCTCATCACAAACCATCAGTCAAGATCAGGAGGTTGTCGCCAACAGAAATTTTCAGGACCAGTGGGTTAGAAATTTGTCTAACAGGACGTTGACACAACCTGAGAAAGATGTGCTGGCAAAAGGACTAAACTTTGCCATCTCCCCACGAGAAATACCTGTTGTGGAACTAATCATGGCCACTGAATCCGTGATTAGGAACAACAACTTGACGAAAGCAGAGGCAGAACAACTCGGAATGAAAATATCAGCAACCCTCTCCAGTGTCAAACCGCTTCCTTCAAACATCACACCACCGGAAAGGAAAGTTGTAACAACACAAGGAGCGTATATTATGCTCCTACCATTTATCATACTGCAAATAAGTCACAGGAAAAACTAAACTATTAGTTTATTATTAAACTGCAAACGTGAAGAAACGTGCAGCACGTCAGAAACGAAACTTAAAACAGTGGATGGGTGGTGGATTGGACTCGGTGTTACACCATACTCTGTGACCTGCAACAGTGCAACACCGCCCCCTACGGTCATACGGTGGTCACGTAATATGACGTCACTACGGTTACTCGACATTACATTTTTAACCTCGATAGAGGTCCTAGCAATCGATGTGTAGATTACTCGAGTACTCTGTTAATGCCCTAACTCAGACCCATCGTCAGTAGCATGAACTCAGTGACATACAATATTGCTAAATATATGGCTTGTATTTTAGCTCCTCTTGTTGGAAATACACCTCATCACATAAAGAACTCCATTGATTTTGCTAACAAAGTTCAACATTTGAAACTAACCCCAGGAGAAACCCTTGTATCGTATGATGTGACTTCTCTTTTCACTTGCATACCCATCTCTGAAGCAGTAGAAACCGTCAGAAAACAACTTCTACAAGACAACGACTTAATCAACAGGACCAACTTCACCCCGGACCAGATCTGCACCTTGTTGGATCTCTGCCTCTCCACCACTTATTTTAAGTTCAATGACAGTTTTTACAGACAGAATCACGGCTGTGCCATGGGATCTTCAGTGTCACCCATGGTTGCCAATCTCTACATGGAGGAAGTGGAACAGAGAGCCCTAAACTCCTTTGAGAGAACAACCCCAAGCCATTGGTTCCGATATGTGGATGACACCTGGGTCAAAATCCAAGCTAAGGAAATCGAAGCATTCACCAGACACATTAACTCGGTCGATAAAAACATCAAGTTCACCAGAGAGGATGCAAATGACAACAAGGTGCCTTTTTTGGACTGTTTGGTTCAGATGGAAAGAGAAGACAGCCTTAACATTGAAGTTTACCGAAAACCAACCCACACAGACCAGTATCTTCTGTTTGACTCCCACCATCCACTGGAACACAAACTCTCTGTCATCAGAACTTTACAGCATCGGGCCGAACGCGTCCCCATGAAGACAGAAGGGAAGGAAAAGGAACAGAAACGCATTCAAGAAGCTCTCCAAACGTGGATATCCTGACTGGGCTTTTGTCAAGTCAGCGAGGAAATCTACAAAACATACTATAATAAACAGAAAAAGGAGAACAACAGACGGAAAAACATTGTCATCCCTTATGTTTACCCCTTTATGTTGCTGGAGTATCAGAGAAATTCAGAAGGATTTTCAACAAACACAACATCCTAGTACATTTCAAACCCATCAGGACTCTCAGACAGAGGCTGGTCCACCCTAAGGACAAAACACCCATACACAAACAGAGTGGTGTAGTGTATGCGGTCCAATGCAGCGAGGACTGTCCAGACCTCTACATTGGAGAAACTAAACAGCCTCTTCAAAGACGCATGGCTCAGCACAGGAGAGCCAGCTCTTCAGGACAAGATTCAGCTGTTCACCTCCACCTCACAGATAAGGGACACTCTTTTGAGGACCAAAATGTGCATTTTGGACCGAGAACACAGATGGTTTGAGAGGGGGGTGAAGGAAGCAATTTATGTAAAAAGGGAAAAGGCATCTTAACAGAGGAGGAGGCCTCAGATTTCCACTTTCAAAAACCTCTAATGCAACTTTAAGACTGATTCCCAGCCGGTTTTCACACTTGATGGGAACAGAGGGGCCTCGTCTGTGAATTAGAGTAACAAAGACCTTAAGAAACCCCTACTGTTCCACTCTGAGACGGTGCTATTTAAGAGACTGAGCTGAATACAGCTCCTCAGACTGAGGAAGTCTCTCGGATGAGAGACGAAACGTTTCTACATTTTTTTTTGTTTATTTGCTTTGTTTTGTTTTTTTGAATGTCCAGAGGACCAGATTTAACTTTTTTAGACCCTACTGTTAAGGTGTTGAGGTGTGACTTGTCAAATCTACATTTGTGTGTGTGTCTTATCTCACTCAGCCTTATAACCTGAATCTCTCACTCACTGCTCATTGAATTGAGAAAGCTCCTCGGATGAGGAGCGAAACGTCTTCTGTTACAAATAAAGTCCAGTTGTTTTTGTATTGAACATTTTTTGAATTCATCATGTCCTGGATGACTGAGAATCTTCACCAGCATATTGCTAACTAATGACGTTCTCAACACCTTAATGGCAGAGGTGGCAGCTATTATAAATGCTAGACCTCTTGTCCCAGTTTCTACAGACTCGAGTGACCCTTTCATCTTGACTGACCCCAGCTGCTCTTCTGACTCAGAAGATCATTCCTCTTCAGGCTCCAGCTGGTTACTTCACGGTGTCAGATATTTATAGACACCAGTGGAGACAGGTTCAGCACCTGTCAAACACCTTCTGGGACAGGTGGAAGAAAAGAGTTCCTTCCTACTCTCCAGTCACATCGCAAGTGGCAATCCAGTCAACGTAACGTGAGCTTAGGAAGTGTTGTCGTACTCAAAATCAAGTACCAAGAAATGAATGGCCTCTTGGTCTTATAACTCAGGTCTTTCCAAGTAAAGATGATAGAGTACGCAAAGTAGAAATTAAGGTAGTCAAATCAGATGGTTCAAAGCTGTTAATAAGACCTATCTCTGAGATTGTAGTTTGGGTTCCTTCATAAAATATCATTTTTCCTAAAGACTCAATTTGTGGCATTTATTCACACCAGATGGGGAGTGTTCTGTTATGTAGTTGTAAATGTTATGCTTTCAGAAACACATTTTATCCATGTAGGACAAAAAAAGGGAAAGACTGTCCTCATGTTGTTTTCAACCAGTTGGACATGACTGTCAACAAGGAAGAGGGCCGGCAATGGAGGAGGGGGCGTACCAAAGAGACCATCTTAACACCAACAAAACTGGTTTGTTCCACTTTGGAGTAAGCTGTTGGAGGAAGAATCAGTTTTGTGTTGTGTGTTTCTTTGACTGATGAAGCCTTCCGGATCAAAGGCGAAACGTTTCAGCACAAAAAAAAAGAAACTGTCCAGATGACCTGACTGAAAAATGTTGGACTGCCCTCATGTGTTTGTTTTGGGTGTTGCAACTTGACAACTGTTTTTATTTTTATTTGAACCAAAACTTTGTTGAACAGTGGTGGCAGTTAAACAAGACGGCCATTGTAACAAGTGACGTCGTCAACCATTTCATGGTGTCTTGTTAAAGGAAGATTACTGCATGTATCTTTCGTTTGGGGTTGTATTGCTGGCATGTACTGAAGGATTAGTTTTGTAACTTTGTTTTTGTGCTAAATATAGCCCACTAATGCATTATTTGACTGTGAAATGGTGTTTTCTTTGTTATGCAAATTACCCGCGATTTGCAAGTTTATCCAAAATGGCGTCTGTAGTGTAAGTTCATACATATAGAAATATTTAGGATGCCCCCATCCCTCACCATGCACCTCCACCCTCTTCATTTCAATTCCACACATTTAGGGGTTGTTTGGGCTCGGGTGTGCTGCAACAATTTTACATCTCTGTTGACTATAGCCACCTAGGACTCAATTTTATTGTACACCTTAGACATTCACTCATAACATCCTCATGACATTCACATATAGGAACTTGAGGTGGGCACTATGGCTATAGGTGGTGGGATGACCTTACTCTCGCCCCCTGTGCATGTGCTCACTTACAATGGTTGCATTTAGACACTAGGGTTTGGATAGAGTTGGAAGGGAGGGGGAACTGTCATAATGCCAGCCTTTGCTCCTTCTTCTTTCCTTTTTAATGGCACTATACAACAACACACATCAACAGCACATCTAGGGGCGGGGGTGTATGTGTCGGGGTCTTATTCTCTTTTTTTTAATTTAATTTTATTTTATTTTTCTCTCTCACCCCCCTGGTTCCCTAACTGCCATTCCGGGGGTGGGGTCTGGGAGAAGGGCAGGCCGTCGGGTGTTGACCAGGACTATGTGGGGGTTCGGGGTCTGGGGGATTGCCGTGGGCGGTGCTGGCGCTGTGCTCTCCCTGGGGTTGTTTGGACCCCCTGAGCTTGGCTCTTGGGTGCCATGGTTGGCCCGCTGGTCGGGGTGGCTGCCAGGGCCTGGCGGGCGGTCGGCTGGGGGCACGTGCTTGGTAGTTGGCCGTGTGTGGGGGGTGGTCGGTGACGTGACCTCTTCGTGCGGGGGGGTGTCCTGTCGGCTGGGCGTGGCCTGGGCCGGGTCTGGGATATAGGCTCCGCTTGAGAATGAATGGGTCTACCTCCTGGGTTTGGGCATGGGCTGCCCCCTGTAGAGGGCGGGTACATGTCTTGGACCTGGGGGGTATAGAGTGTGTATCGGGAATAAGAATGAAATGTATCGTTATTGTATGTCTTTGAGTGAGTGAGTGTGAGAATGAGGCTGGGACTGTGTGATTGTGTCTGTGTATGAATGGGTATTTGTTAGGCCGAGACTCGGACTGCCCCCTCTTTGATACAACTGGGGGTGCTTGGCATCGCGCCCCTATCGCGTGGCCCCCTGGTGGGGTGTGCCCTTGCCTGCCGGCGCGCTCGGGGCCCTTGGTGTCGGGGGCTGGGCGCTTGGGCGTGTGTCGGCTCGGCCTGGTGAGGCTCGGGTCCTCTGGCCCTGTCGGTCCTTGGCCTGGGTGGTGTGCGTCCTCGGTGCCCGGGCCTCGGTGCCCAGGCCTGGAACTGCATCGGTGCGGCGGGTTCCGGCGGGGGCCTATGAGTTTGTCGCTGTTGGCCCCGGGGGGTCACTGCATGTGGTCGCTGGTGGGGATCTTCCGGTTCTCCCCTGTGGTCCGATCTGGGGGGTGGGTGAGTGGTTCGTCCTGTGTGGGTGGCCCTGGGGGCTCCGCGGTCGGGGTCCCTCCTGGCGTCTTGGGCTCTGGTCCCCCTTTTTTTTGTCTGCCTCTGGTCTTGGGGGTCGGATCTCTGCTGCTTCACGGTTACTATTAAATGTTCTTTTAGAGAAGCCTTATACACTTATGCATGCTCACAACTACACACAAATAGATGCAGGGATGCTTATGTGGGCTTTATATGTAGATACAGTATATAGATATATAGATATGTATGTGAATGTATATTCATGTGTATATATGTATGTATATAGGCATAGGTATGGGTATATATATATTTATGGAAACTTACTGCAAAGCCATGAATATTTTAAGTTCTTTATACATATGTATTTTGTTGCTGTGTTTTGTCATGTTCTTTGTAGGTGAACGGACAGTGGCCGGGTGTTTTGCCGTGTGCTCTCTTTGTGTATATTTCTTGTATTTTGGAGTCTTACTTTGTCTTTTCTTTCTTTCTATCCTATAAAAAAAAAACTACACTAGATAATCACTAGAATAAATATTTCATAATAATGGTGTGGAGAGGAATGCTGTAAGGGGAGAAGGGAGGCTATCCAAAAAAAATAAAAAATTTAGGATGTTGTTCAGCAGAAATCCTGTATAAAAATGCATTTTAGGCTGCACATATGTGCATTTTGGTTGTCGTTTTTTTTCTTGCTTTCATTTTCGCTGTGGAAGTGCATTTTATGCTGTAAATATTCTGTAATAGTCAGCGGCCCCCGCTGACCCTCCATTGGACCTTGTCTCACACTCACTCCTTCCTGGTATTGTTTCAGCCCCTCATGCCATAGTTTCTCTTCCCTGCTGTGTTTTGCCTATCACCCATGTTCCAGCTCAAGCCTGCTCCCAAGAGCCAAGAGGCTGCTGAGGCTAGAAGAACAAATAATCGGATATCAAAATGGGAAACAGCTCGGAGAAATGAGTATGTACCCAAATTCAAGATGGCAGCATGGCAATATGTTTGGTCTGTCTGATCTTGTTTGTTTTGTAGTAATTTTAATAGTTTTTATTTCCTTTCTCTTGACTCTAAAAAAGTTAAATCTGGTCCTCTGGACATTAAAAAAAACCCCAAAAAAACAACAAAGCAAAACAACAAAAAATGTAAAAACGTTTCGTCTCTCATCCGAGAGACTTCCTCAGTCTGAGGAGCTGTATTCAGCTCAGTCTCTTAAATGGCATCTTCTCAGAGTGGATCAACCAGTTTTGCTGCTGACAACCAAAACCAGCTGATCACATGCTCAAGAAGGACCATCAGCCTAACAATGGATCATTAGCACACTGATGGCTGTTTACTATTCACAGAGGGCTGAGTGATACTAGCAATCACAGCATTGTAAGAGGGGGACAATTGAACACGTAGGCCTCCACCCCTGTTTAATGATGGACGGTGTAGCTGTGATCATCTCCACCAGAGGAATTCTACTTGGTGCAACCGCAAAGTTCAGTCCCCTGGCAAGAATCTCTGTCTCCGGCTGGGTGAGCTGTCTGTCAGATAAATTCTTCACCCACTTTTCTGTCTCCCTGACATGTAATTGACTACTGGAGCGTTGTCCTACACTGAATGTGTTGTTATGGGAATAGTGATGGTGTTGATGAGTTATTAGTAAGTTAAACGTGTTTTGTTGTCGAGTCTTGGACTTGACATGCTGTGCTAAGCGTGCCTGATCTGTACAGTCCAACACTTGCTGAAGTGTGGTCTGATCTAGACACTTAATTAGTTTCTGTTTAATGTGCTCTTCTTTGACCTTCAAGGCCTCAATAATAAAATTGGTCTGTCTCACCCTTTTCGGTTGCACCAAGTAGAATTCCTCTGGTGGAGATGATCACAGCTACTGAGTCAGCCATCCGCAACAACAAAATTAAAGAGGCTGAAGCAGAACAGCTCAGAATCAAAGTTTCAGCCTGCCTCAGCAATGCCAAACCACCACCTTCCAACATCAGTAGAGATGAGAGGGACGTACTCACCACTCTTAGCATGGACAAAAACATCATCATTCTCCCAGCAGACAAAGGAAGGTGCACAGTGATTTTGAACCAGAAAGACTATCATGAGAAAGTTATGACACTCCTTAGTGACTTAAACACTTATGAACCTCTGAAAAGAGATCCAGGAAGTGGTTACAAGAAGAAATTGATAGATTGCCTGAAAATTTTGGAGCAGGACAAGGCTATTGACCGTTTTCTGTACCACAGACTGTACCCAGGGGAGGCCACACCTAGTCTGTATGGTTTACCTAAAATCCACAAACGAGGTGTACCTTTAAGACCTATTGTTAGCATGATTAACTCTGTCACTTACAATGTTTCCAAATATCTGGCGTCTGTACTCATCCCTTTAGTTGGCAGCTCAGAACACCACATACAGAACACCATGGACTTTGTGGATAAGGTGAGGGATGTCATCATGGAGACTGGTGAAACAATGGTCTCTTTTGATGTCACATCACTCTTTACGTGCATTCCTGTTGATGATGCAGTAGAGGTGGTCAGTTTAAAATTAAAATCAGACACCACTCTGAGCAGCAGGACCATGCTTTCCACAGAACAACTGTGTCAACTCTTGAAACTGTGCCTGCAGTCAACCTACTTCACATATGGGGAGCAATATTATAGGCAGAAACATGGGTGTGCTATGGGGTCTCCAGTTTCTCCTATTGTTGCCAACCTGTACATGGAGGAGGTAGAAAAGAGAGCCTTGACGTCCTTTTCAGGGACACCACCAAGTCATTGGTTCAGGTATGTTGACAACACCTGGGTTAAAATCAAATCTCAGGAAGTCCAACATTTTACTGACCACATCAACTCTGTGGATAAATACATCAAGTTCACACGAAAAGATGAAAAAAATGGCAAGTTGGCTTTCTTGGACTGTGAGGTCTCAGTCTCTGGTAGTGGACATTTGCAAACTGAGGTGTACCGCAAACCCACCCACACAGACCAGTATTTGCAGTTTGACTCCCATCACCCTTTGGAGCACAAGTTAGGAGTCATCAGGACTCTGTATCACAGAGCAGACAGCGTCCCCACTAGCTCAGGAGCCAGGCAGAAGGAGAAATCCCACACAAGACAGGCTCTAGAGCAATGTGGATATCCTAACTGGGCCTTCCTGAATGCAGAGAAGAAACCCAAACAGGACTCCAGTCAGCCAACAGGTGAAAAGGAGGAACCCAGACCCAGACCAGTGGTCATTCCATATGTTGAGGGAGTATCAGAGAAACTGAGACGTTTATTTTCTAAACATAACGTCCCAGTGGCTTTTAAACCCCAAAATACATTACGGCAAAGACTGGTTCATCCCAAAGATCCAGTGCCCCGTCACAAACAGAGTAATGTTGTGTATGCTGTTCAGTGTCAGGAGGGCTGTGATCAATCTTACATCGGGGAAACAAAACAGCCACTGGCCAAAAGGATGGCCCAGCACAGAAGATCAACATCATCAGGCCAGGACTCTGAGGTCTACACTCATCTCCAGGCCAGCGGTCACTCTTTCAAGGATGAATATGTGCACATCCTGGACAGAGAGGAACGATGGTTTGAGAGAGGAGTAAAGGAGGCCATCTTTGTGAAAAGAAACCGTCCATCATTAAACAGGGGTGGAGGCCTACGTGTTCAATTGTCCCCCTCTTACAATGCTGTGATTGCTACATTTTTTATTGTTTTGCTTTGTTTTGCTTTGTTTTTTTTGAATGTCCAGAGGACCAGATTTAACTTTTTTAGATTTTTCTACCTGGATTATTGAGCATGCATCAGGATACTTTCTCTTGACTGTTTTAGTGTTGTTTTATTTTCATTTTTTTTTTGTTTGTTTGTTTTTAAACGGCAGCACGGTGGCGCAACTGGTAGAGCTGCTGCCTCTCAGCGAGCAGGTCCCTGGTTCAATTCCGGGTCCGGGGGCCTTTCTGGGTGGAGTTTGCAAGTTCTCTCCGTGCATGCGTGAGTTTTCTCTGGGTACTCCGGTTTCTTCCCACAGACCAGAAACATGCATGTTAGGCTGATTGGCAACTCTAAATTATCCCTAGGTGTGAGTGAGAGAGTGAATGGTTGTTTGTCTCGTTTGTCTCTATGTGTCCCTGTGATGGACTTGCGACCCGTCCAGGGTGTATCCCGCCCCTCTGTTCTATGAAATTATCTTAAACAAAGTACAGGTTCGAGGGAATGATCGGAGCAATGAATAGACACTCACAGGCTGTTTCTGCTAGAATAATAAGTGTCATTTTATTAAACCGCCATAGATACAGCGAAGCAAAGCACAAGTACATTCAGTACAAATCAAGCATTGATGTAAAAGCCCCTCACCATGACACCAGACTGGGAAGCCGTTTCAGTCCGAGTAGAAAGGTAATCATCAATTGGCTCGGCATCGGATCAGGATCCACAGCAGACTTCAACTCTTATTCTGAGTGTTACACTTTTATACTCCCCCTCTGGCTGGATCACGTGCTTTTAATAGTTTTCACCCAAGTTATTTTTTCACTTAAGGGCCTTGTCAGACTGGGCTCTGTTTTGTTTGCCCTTCTCCACAGTCTGGGATTATTCTAGCCACTCTACTGCTTGAGGCCCACTTCATGTATCCTGCTCAACAACCTGAAGATTACTCCATCCACTCTGCTTGAGGATTACTCCATCCACTCTGGTTAGCAGCTTGAGGCCTACCAAAATCATCTGCTGTGTTCCACAGCCTGAAAACTACTTCATCCACCTTGTTTCACAATTCAAGGCCTATTCTACCAAGCCTGTTCTGCAGCTGAAGGCATCCACTCTGCGCTGCAGCATATTTCTGTTACTCTGTTTTGCTTTCACCTACACTGCAGCCTGAGGACTATTTACCTTATCGTGCACCATCCAGCTACCATCCTCTAGCACAGTTGCTGATCTCACCATGGCAGTTGTGGTAACCGCCCTCTTGGTAATTTTTTATCATCTTACTGTCTTCAATCTTAAAGAATTCAAAATCAGTCGGGGCTCTCATGAACATGGAGTTGTGTCTACAATTCCTGAACATTACTTGTGCCCTAGAAAAGACACAAGTTGGGTCATCCTCCCAGTCAAGTTCTGTCCCATATGGTCTGTGAATAATTCTGTCATTCCTTCTTATCTTGTTTCATTAGTTAGTGCTTTTGACTGGTTACTCTCATTTCATCTTAATCCTTTAAACCAGAGGAAATTATGGTTTAGCCATTAGCGCGCGCTAACTCCACCTCTGCTAGCTCCACTTCGGACAATATCCGGATGTGTTTGGTCAACGCAAGATCTGTTACCAACAAAACTTTTATCCTCGGGGACTACTTTCAAGAGCACGATTTGGACTTTTTGTGCATTACAAAGACTTGGATGTTTCCGGGTGAGTCCAGCGCCTTAACGGAATTATTGCCACCGAACTGTTTGTATTTTAACGCCCCACGGCCATCAGGCCAGCGCGGTGGTGGATTATTAACAATATTCAAATCAACTTTTGACTGTAAACAACTACCCGCGCCAGCTTTGAGCTGAGCGTCTTTGAACTCAGACATTCACCTCCGACGTTATTTGCACTCGTCTACCGCCCACCTCGAGCTAAGGATTTCATAAATTAGTTTTCTGACTTCTTGGCTGAAATCACACCAAAATATAAGCATGTTTGCATTATTGGGGACTTTAATTTGCACGTGTGCTGTCCTGAGAAAACCCTTGGTTAAGGACTTTTTAGATTTATTGGACTCATTTAATTTAACGCAGCATGTAAACGGTCCCACCCAAGAGTGTGGACATATACTAGACCTTGTTTAAACTCATGATATGACTGTTAATAATCTTGTTATTGGTGATAATGTTTTCTCAGACCACATGCCAGTCCGGTTTGAGTTCACCCTCCCCCATCTAACTCCTAAGTCGTGCATTCTGGCACGTAGGACTCGGACCATTAACCACTTCACTGCCGCACGTTTCACAGATGTTTACAACTCTGAAATGTAACAGTGTTTCTCACCACCACTGAGGAGCTGACATCCCAGTTCAACTCTGTCTGCTTAAAGACTATGGATCATGTTGCACCTGTAAAAAACAAAAAAAATATAAATCAAAGCAGAACCTTGGCTGAGTGACGTCACCAAGGCTGTTAGGCAGCAATGTAGGAGGACGGAACGAAAGTGGAGGAAAGACAGGCTGCAGGTCTCTTTTCAAATACTTAAAGAGAGTTGGCACCGTTATCAGAAAGCAGTAAAAGCTGCTAAATCAAAATTCTTCTCTGATATAATTACCTCAAACTCTCGCAACCCACGTGTCCTCTTCTCCACCCTAAACTCTGTTCTCCACCTCACTGAACCATCACCTCTGGAAGCCTCGACTGAGCTGTGCGACAACTTCCTACATTTCTTTTGGAAAAAAAATTGCGACCACCGGGGCTCTCATTTCCCCTCCAACTCATGACCCATCCATCCCACCTCATTCTGTAGCTCCTTTTGACCATTTTGAACCCATCACTCTATCTTCTCTAGAGCAGGTCATGTGCAGCTTGAAACCTTCTGGCTCCCCCTTTGATGTGTTCCCCCCTCGACTACTAAAGGAGGTGTTTCCAACTCTAGGTCCGTCCATTCTTGACATAGTAAACAGTAGTTTATCTACTGGTGTGGTACCAAAATACTTTAAACATGCTGCCATCCAGCCTCTCCTGAAAAAACCAAACCTTGACCCCTCAGTCGTTTCCAACTACCGGTCTATCTCCAAATTCCCATTTGTTTCTAAAGTACTGGAGAAAATAGTCGAGTCCCAGTTGAAGTGCTTCCTGGAGGATCACGCCATCTTAGAGCTTTTCCAATCTGGCTTTAAACCTCTCCACAGCACTTAAACTGCCCTGCTGAAGGTCTTTAACGACATCTTCAGATTCACAGATACCGGTGATTCTGTGCTGCTTGTCCTGCTTGTCCTGTTGGACCTCACAGCCGCCTTTGACACCATCGACCATGAGATCCTCTTTGCTAGGTTGGAGCAGTGGGTGGGCGTCACAGGATCAGCCCTCAATTGGTTCAGATCTTACCTCGCTGACAGATCCTTTTGTGTCTCCATCAAGGATTTTAGTTCCGCAGAGGCAGAGCTTAAACGGGGGGTTCCGCAGGGGTCCATACTGAGGCCCCTCATATTCTCTTTATACCTACTGCTGTTTGGTGCTATTTTCCGGAAACACAACATGCCCTTCCACTTCTATGCCGATGACTGTCAAATTTACTTCCCCTTAAGACACAATGGTACATGCTCTATTCAACCGCTGCTCAACAGCCTGGCTGACATCAGGGACTGGATGGCTTTTAATTTCTTAAGTTTCAATGAAAATAAGTCTGAAGTCATGTTGTTCCTTCCCAACGACACGATCACAAACCACTGCATCGACCTTTCCGCTCTAACCCTGTCAGAAAAACAAAGAGTCACTAATCTGGGCGTGGTAATGGACCCTTCCCTGAAGCTTAACAATCATGTAAACATGATTGTTAAATCATGTTTCTTCCAATTCAGGCGGCTGTCTAAACTGAAGCCCATATTGTCCAAAAATAACCTGGAGACGGTAATACATGCATTCATTATATCTAGGCTTGATTACTGCAATTCGCTCCTGTTTGGTATCATTCAGACCTCCATTGCACGACTACAACTGGTCCAGAATAGAGCAGCCCTATTTTTAACCAGTACATGCAAAAGAGAGCACATTACACCAGTTTTGGCCTCACTACACCGGTTCACTTTCGAATCCAGTTCAAAATACTCATGTATGTCTACAAATTACTGAACAGTGTGTCCCCCCCCCCTCCCCCAAATCTCTCTGATTTGTTACAACCGTATGTCCCACCACGCTCCCTGAGGTCAACGGACCAGTTGCTCCTCACAGTTCCTGGAACTTGTCTTAAGCGCAGAGGTGACAGGGCCTTCTCTGTAGCAGGACCAAGAATCTGGAACGAGTTACCTCTGTCAAGTCAAGTCAAGTCATCTTTATTTGTAGAGCACAATTTAAAACAGATAAACTGTTATCAAAGTGCTTAACAGAAATGTAGCAAAACATAGGCAGCAAAACAAAAAACATCATACAGAATTAAAATTACTGGAGCAATAACACACACTAATGATCACACTAAGGAAAAACAAGCAGTAAAAATAAACGTCAATCATAAAACAACAGAATTTAAAATGAGGTACACAGAACAAAATAAACTAACTCACACAGTATTAAACGCCAGAGCAAACAGGTGCGTTTTAAGGAGGGATTTGAACATCAGGAGGGAGGAGGCCTGCCTGATGTTGAGGGGCAGGTTGTTCCACAGGTTGGGACCTCTGACTGAAAAAGCTCGATCCCCTCGGAGCTTCAGGCGTGATTTTGGAACGATCAAAAGAAGCTGGTCCGATGATCTCAGGGCCCGAGACGGAACATATGGTTCCAGGAGCTCGGAGAGGTAGAGGGGTGCAAGGCCATTTAGGCACTTATATGTCAGGAGGAGAATCTTGAAGTCGATTCTGGATCGCACAGGAAGCCAGTGAAGGGAGGACAGAACAGGTGTGATGTGCTCAGACCTACGTGTACCAGTTAAAAGCCGAGCAGCTGCATTTTGGACGAGCTGGAGACGTGAAATGGACGCCTGACTGACCCCAGCATACAGTGAGTTACAATAGTCCAGGCGGGTTGTGATGAAGGCATGGACTAATGTTTCAAGGTTGGGTCTGGATAACACTGGCTTGAGCTTAGCTACCTGCCACAGTTGGAAAAAACTTTTCTGCAGAACTGAACTGATCTGTTTTCAAACTTAAAATCCGAGTCAAAAACCACCCCGAGATTTCTAACAGTGTGCTTGAGATAGGGCTGAAGTGAGTCCAGGTTTGCAGGATCTGAGGAGGCAGCTGAGCTAGGACTAAAGACGATGACTTCAGTTTTCTGGTCGTTAAAACTGAGAAAATTTGAAGTCATCCATGCCTTAATGTCATCTAGACATTTGAGGAGAGGGTGGATGGAACGAGCACTGGCTGGTTTCAGTGGCAGGTAGATCTGGCAGTCATCGGCATAGCAATGGAATGAGATGGCATGTTTTCTTAAGATGGATCCCAGTGGGAGCAGATAGAGCGAGAAGAGAAGGGGTCCAAGGATCGAGCCCTGTGGGACCCCGCAGGAGAGAGGCACCGAAGTGGACAGACTTTCACCAACCTTGACACAAAAAGTCCTGTCAGAGAGGTAAGAACGGAACCAGTCTAAAGCAGCTCCTGTAATCCCAACCCAGTGTTCGAGCCGTGAGATGAGGATACTGTGGTCGACGGTGTCAAAAGCAGCAGTAAGATCAAGGAGTACAAGTACCACATAGTGACCAGAATCGTTTGAAGTTAAAATGTCATTGCAAACCCTAACCAAAGCTGTTTCTGTGCTGTGGAGTTGCTTAAAACCAGACTGAAAGACCTCAAAGATTTTGTTCTCAGTTAAAAATTGATTCAACTGAGTAAAAACTATTTTTTCTAGGATTTTGGACAGGAAGGGAAGCTTTGAGATTGGTCTGTAATTTGAGTGCACTGAAGGGTCAAGTCCAGGTTTCTTGATTAAAGGAGTGACTACTGCATCTTTAAAGGCCTGTGGAACCACGCTTGTAGCAAAGCTACTGTTAAGAATATTAAGAACAGTGGGCCCAATCGCTGGTAGAACCTGTTTGAACAGTGAGGGAGAGATTGGATCAGCAGGGGAGCCTGAGGGTTTCATGTGACCAACAACTTTGTTTAACAATGGGAGTGTGATTGGATTGAAATTCCTGAAAGTGGCTGAACATGGGACAAAAACCGATGGGTCAACTGAGGAGCGGGGGATGGAAGATCTGATCAGCTCTACCTTACCAACAAAGAATCTTGTGAAGTCGTTACAGACGTCCACAGAGGCCTCCATGCATTCAGACAAAGGGCCATTAAGAATGGAATTTACTGCTGTGAAAAGGGTGCGGGGGTTGTTTTTATTTTCACTGATCAGTTGGGAGAAGTATTTGTTTTTTTCTGATTTGACGGTGTTTTGGTAATTTTTTAAACAGGTTTTTAGCAAAATGAAAGAAACCTGGAGTTGGTCCTTTTTCCATTTGCGCTCTGCTCTCCTGCACAGTCGTCTCGCTGCCCTGGTGGTCTCGTTTATCCACGGGTACTGGGTTCTCCTTGCTTTCCTGACTTTCAGTGGGGCCACCAGATCCAAGATCTTGGTGCAGGTCTCATTGTGGTGACTAAGCAGCTCATGAGTACTGACACAGGCAGAGGTTTCAGGAGTTGAAACAGCAGTGGTGATAAAAGCAGAGGAAAAACGAGCACAGGTTGAAGGGTTAAATACACGACAGGTCCTAGGTGGAGTGGGGGATTTAGACTCACGAGCAAGAGAGATTTCAAATGAGATGGGTTTGTGATCGGATATGATAGCATCCCCAATTTCCAGATTTAACACAGATACACCATAAGACAAAACAATATCGAGAGTGTGCCCCTGCTGATGCGTGGGGCCAACAACATTTTGCACCAGGTTTAAAGAGTGGATCAGATTTAGAAAGTCCTGCACCAAAGGCTTCTCAGGGCAACAGACGTGAATATTGAAGTCCCCTAGAATCAGCACACGGTCGTATTTTAACAGTATTCCAGTGAGAAAGTCAGACAGTTCATTGATGAAGCCTGTTGATGATTTGGGGGGTCTGTAAAGAGCAGCAACCAGGATGGGGTTGGAGCGGCCCAGTTCAAAATGCAGCAGCTCAAAGGTCTCAAAAGCGGCTGTCAGAAGCAGTCTGCATTTCCAAATTTTCTTAAAAAGAGCTGCTTGTCAGACAGGCCCCCTCCCTCTCGGTTTTCAAGTCCCGTTTAAAAACTCACTACTATTCAGTAGCTTTCAACACCAGATGATCTGTGTTTTGAACCTGTATGCTCCACACTGGTTTGTCGTCATTATCTGCATCGTTTTTATGTCTATATTCTGATTTACCTCATTTTGTATTTTGCTTGGTGTGTTACTTGTTGTTTTGTCTGTACAGCACTTTGGTTGGCCTTGTAGCTGTTTTAAGTGCTTTATAAATGTAGTGAACTAAGCCTCAGGTCAAATCTGGCCCTGAGGGCCTTTCTGGGACAAGAACTGTTATTTCATTGATTTGAGTCCAGAAACACAAAATTAAGTTCATCCAGAGACTTTCTAAGTGTCCTGCACTGATCAATTGAAAGAACACTCTCTTTTTATTATCATTACTATTTTCTTGATAATCAAAGTGTGTTAGTTCAAACCATTTTCAATGTTGAAGTGAACTACTCATTTTAAATCAACTGTGAAACAGTATAAATGATTTTTAATCCTCATTCAAAGTAGAAATCAAGTTAGAATGTGTTACAGAGTAATTATTCATTTTCTTGATCTTCTGTCTGAAATGAGCAAGTTATGATGTCGGTCAAACGTCGGAGACAAACGCAAACAAGTTTGTTGGAACGAACTGTCATGTTTTTAAATCCTCTCAGACGTAAATAGAGAAGCTGGCACCTGTTTCCTCCCAACTCGCCTAAACATTTCTCTTGTCTGTCTCAAAAACATTTTCTGTCTGTTCCAAAACATTTGTTCTGTTTTTCTGACTTCTAGTGACCTCTTACGTCACAAAAAACACACCCCTGATTAGCTATTTCAGCCAATCAGGACTTCCCAAATGAACCGGAAACAGAACTCTTTAAATGTCGACACTTCCTAGTTCCAGCCAGTGCGGTGGGAGAGCAGTTCAGTTCGGAGAGCAGAACCGAACAGAAAAGTTGCTGGAGAGAACAGGAGGTTCCAGACATGATCCGAAGTTCTTCCGAGTCTCGTGGGAATTATGAAATCTTCCACATCTGAGTGGAACCTCTGACGGACTCACAACTCATGTGAGCCCACCCGTGAGGTGAACGTGTGCTGCACTAAGTACCGTCACTACTCCGGACGTTTCCTAACCATCCTACGGAGACGCTGGAAATGGTAGCGTTAAATGGAACTCCGTACCAGCTGATTCATCTTCAGAGAGGTAACGAGTCGATTTCCTACCGAAGCGTACCGGGGCGAAACTGGGTTCGAATGGAGAGTGCCGTTCTGATACAGACACATATTCCCTCATCCATCCTTTTTCTCCATTTAAACTTCAATTTCCCATCTTTAAAACTCTTCTATCTTGCCAGTAATTCATCCAGATATTTTCAGAAATGTCTGTTGGTTTAAAGTTGCAAGGGAAACCATGGCCGTATGGTTTTCTAATTGTAAAGCTTGCTAACTAAGCTATGTTGTTGTTGAAATCAATTTACCAAATTAATGTAAATGTTTGATGTTAAACTTTGATTCTGTTAATAAATGACCGCATTCATTTGATGGGTCAAAGAAAATTAACGTCTCACGTTACATTTAATTATTCAATGCACGATAGAATTCAGTCCAGAAAAATGAAAGAATCCGTTTAATTTATGGATAATATATCACTGTATATGTTCATCTACATAAATAAAGTGGTATGGTATGGTATGGTAGTCACGATTTTAGCCATCCTGTATTTACATACAGATATAATAAGATTTTTTATTCTTTCTGCTGCCTTTCATTTTAAATCTCTTGTATTTTTTTATATTGTTATGGAATTGTTTTGTACTTTTTTAAAATGAATAAATTTTATACCATACCATACATACTCAATGAGAAAGAAATGTATCATTGTTCTTATATTTTTATTGTCTGGTGATATTGAACTTAATCCTGGCCCAAATAATGTTTGTTTTAAAACTCCAAGTGATTTTAAATCTAGATCAGGTCTTGGAGTTATTCACCTTAATGTTAGGAGTTTGCTACCCAAACTAGATCAAGTAAAAATTTGGGCCAGTTCTTCTGACACTGACATACTGGTTGTGTCAGAAACTTGGCTAAAGAAATCCATTACAGACAGAGAGATTGCCTTCAAAGGTTACAATGTATTTCGATGTGATCGTCCTAAAAAAGGTGGTGGCATTGCGATATATGTCAAGCAGAAATTTCATGTTACTGTTCAGTCGTGTCTTTCCTTAAGTAGATAGTTTGAATATCTTGCCTTGAAGTTGGAACTTTTTCAGGGCCACTTTATCACAGTTGCGGGGTGTTATAGGCCACCATCAGCTAATAGTGAGACCATGTCAGCCTTAAATTATCAGCTCTCAAATTTAGCTTTTAGTGAGATCATTTTAGTGAGATCATTTTTACAGGAGACTTGAATTGGGACTGGCTATCTTCCGTCTCTGCTGGTTTTAAATCTGTTTGTGATGGTCTTAATTTTAATGAGGCAACATGCCCAAACCTTAAATTTCCAGAAAAATCCTCTCTTCTTGATTTGTTTTTAACTAATTTACCATATAAATATTCAAATGTTGGAGTATTTGCAAATGATATAAGTGACCATTGTGCTATAGCCATCTTCAGAGACGCTAAACTCATGAAATCAAGCCCTCGTTTGATTCTGAAAAGGGATATAAAACATTTTTGTGAGCAAACTTTCCATCATGATTTATGGCTGTTTGATTGGTCAAGAATATCGCTGTTTGATGATATAGAATTGGCCTGGAAATATCTTTATGATGCTTTTAACTTTTTTATTAATAAACATGCCCCTCTTCGTACATTTCGAGTAAAGGGTAGAAATAATCCCTGGTTCATGGCTGAGCTGTCTAATTTGTTAAAAGATCGAGATAATGCTTGGGCCAAGGCCATGCATTCTAAAAATCAAAATGTTGGTATTCAAGAAATTGAGAAATTGCTTTACTTCCCTTGTTAAAAAGGCAAAATCCCAGTTTTATATTGATAAAACTACTCAAAATTTAAATGATCCAAAGAAATTTTGGAAAGTGATTAAATCCTCATTCGGAGATGAAATATCTAGCGATTTACCTACTTGTATTATTAAGGGTTCACAAAACATAACTGACAATGGAGCTATTCTTAACTGTTTGAATGAACATTTCATTTCCTCAGGATCCTTGTTTGAATCATTGCTTCTACAAAGGCTAAGGTTGTTTTCACATCAGATAGTCCGGTAGACTCGGTTCGTTTGGGGACCAATATTCATGACCTTTTGTTACATTTGAGCTGGTGCGTTTGCATTCACACTGCACTGTGCAGTTGAGCCAACCTGTTGAACCAACCTATTCCTCCGCTCGCCTGTGGGGGCGCTGCACCAAGAACTACTGAAAGAAACAACACAAAAACCTCTGAAGACTCTTCTTCTTCTGTAAATAAAAATAAAAACGAAGTGGCATCAAGTTTTAGCAGTTTTAGGAGTTATATTTTGTCATTTTTCAAAAATGGACTTAGCATGAGCAGAAGATGAGACTGAAGACCATGGAGAATATTGTTTTCCACACAAATCAGCTGACTGCTCCATATGAGGTCAGAGAAGTGCGTGTTTGTTTGTCCTGTGGAGCGGAGCCCGGTCTGTTTACATTCACACTGTACTCGAACCGCGCTGGAGTTCGCTTCTACCGGACCGAGACCTAGGTTTTATCTCCGGCCAGAGTTCACTTTTTTGTTCCGTGACAGAGTTTGATGGCGCGTTCACACCTTCCTAAACGAACCAAACTTTCTAGGAAAACGAGCTAGAGTTCGATTAAAGCGGACAGGGCTGGTGTGAATGCACCTTAAATGTGCAAGAAGATTTCTCTCAAGCACACTTGAGTGATTCAGTTCAAGGATTTAGTTTTGCCCCTTTTGATGTAACTGAAGTTCATAGAACTTTACAACAATGAGATTCTTGTAAATCTGCTGAACCTGACAACCTCAAGCCCTTTTTTTGAGGGCAGCTGCAGACTTTATAGCAGAACCTCTATGTTACATCTTTAACTTAACTCTTGCTGAAAATAAGATTCCCTGGATATGGAAATCTGCCTATGTCCTTCCCTTGTTAAAAGGTGGCAATCCATCTGTAGTCAACAACAACAGACCGATGGCTTACTCTCACAACTCACAACCAGACTCTGACTGGCTTACTCTCACAACACCAATCAGGTTTTCAAAAAAAGCACAGTACAACAACTGCTGCTCTTAAAGTGGTAAATTACATTATAGATGCCCTAGATGGCCAAAAATATTGTGCAACTCTTTTTGTTGACCTTTCTAAAGCATTTGACACTGTAGATCATGTCATCCTGATGAATCGACTACAAAATGTGGGTTATCTGTCCAGGCTAACTGGTTCTCCAACTATTTATCTGATAGAACTCAATGTGTCCAAGCAGCTGGGTCTTGTTCCTCCGTCCTTCCTATTTTAAAGGGAGTGCCTCAAGGCTCCTTACTAAGTCCTTTGTTGTTCACAATTTATGTAAACAATTTGTGCGATAACTTGCCCGATGCTAAAGCTCATCTATATGCTGATGACACAGTTATTTATTGTTCATCATCTTCAGTTTCACAATAATTTAAACTGCTGCAATCTGCATTTGATACTGTTCAGTCCCGTCTGGCTGGGCTTAAGCTGGTTTTGAATGCAGAAAAATCAAAAGCTATGCAATTTTCAAATGGTAAGCAGCTTCCACCTATCCTCCCCAGCTTGTTAACTGTTCAAGGGGCTGAAATTGAAGTTGTCAGGTGCTACAAATATTTAGGTATTCTGATTGATGAGAATCTAACCTTTAAATCTCATATTGATAAACTGGTTTCTAAACTAAAACTTAAATTGGATTTCTTTTTTAGAAACAAAAAGTGTTTCTCACACCAAGTCAGAAGGCACCTGATTGTTTCAGCTATTCTGCCCCTGGTGGATTATGGAGATCTGCTATTTATGAACTCTTCAGCCCAGGTTTTGAAAAACATGGATGCTGTATATCATCGTGCCCTCCGTTTTATGACTGACTGTGGCTATCGAAAACATCACTGCACTTTGTATGCTACAGCAAAATGTCCATCTTTGACTGACCACAGACTTTCTCACTTGTTGGTTTTTGTCTATAAATGCATCCTTGGGCATCTTCCTACATATTTATGTTCACTTTTATCTAGAACTTTTAACCATTATAGTCTGCACTCACAGGACATTATTTTGATGCAGGTCCCAAAGGTCAGAACTGAAGTGGGTAAAAAGGCTTTTAAATATTTCGCCCCTGCCACTTGGAATATTCTGCAGAAGGATTTAAGGTTATCATCTCTTGTTACGTTGGGACAATTTAAATCAATTCTAAAGGAACGAGAGCTCAGATCACTTGGCTCCTGTAACTGCTCTAATGTGTAATTATTGAGATTTCTCCTGGATATGTATTTTGTGTATTTGGTTTAGTATTTTGGATTTGTTATATGTTTTATGCTGTTTCTTGGCCAGGTCACTCTTAGAAAAGAGGTTTTTAATCTCAATGAGTTATTTTTCCTGGTTAAATAAAGGATACACACATATATACATGCTCCCTTCACTCCAAGACACGCCTCCCTTTTCTCACAGCAATCAGCCCTGCTTCAGCTCATCTGGTTCACCTGCTCTGCACCCTTGATAATCTCCATTCTCCCTCTCCACAAGTGCCACATTATTACACCACTCATGGTCCCTGATAGTGAAGCCTTTAATCATAGTATCTTGTATCCTTGCCTTGAACCCTCGCCTGTTTTTTTGACTCCTTGCCTTGCCCCTTTCTGGATTTGTCTGCATATCTGACCACTGTAATGACTCTTGCTCTCCCTTTGACTACTCTTTTGGATCATGGCTCGGCCCTGTTCTTGCTTCTCTGCTTCAACGTGCTTGACCCCTGCTACGACCATCGGACCACGCCTCTGGATTTCACTTGCCACGTACAGACTGAAAATATTGGCCTTGGACCCTGACTCCAGCAACCAGCAGACTAATTAACAAAAACTGTTCTTGTTTTTGCACTCCTGTGTCTGGCTTATTCAGAATCCAAAAACCCGTTCTTGACGTATTCACATTTTAATTGTACTGTTTGTCCTTTTTTTTTTAAGTTTCACCCTTTTGAATGTCATTAAACCTGCTGACAACGGTGTTTGGTCTCCAGAGTTGTGATATGAGAAAGGTGTTAAATAGCCTTTGCATCAGACATGCACCAGTAACGGCACAATACCTGATAAAGTAAATGGCCTCTGGAACACATCATAGTGGCTGTACTTATTGTTCTGTCTCTGTCTTTCAGTGATGTCAGAGTCTGCAGGACACTCGTCTTCTGTCTCATCAGTTTCGTCTATCTCTCTGGTGGAGATCAAGGCTGAAACTCATCTCGTCCTCCAGGCTTTCCTTGAACAAACTCTTTCCACTCCCCACAAAGACAGACCAGGTAGAGTGGGTGGAGCATATGATGACCAAAACAAGTACAGGTAATCTTGCTCACTTCTCTGGTCTTCTTCTAGTTTGCTTTAGTGAGTGTGTCTGTCTTTAACAACAACAACCTGTTTTCTCTTCTGACCACAGATTGGAAGAATGTGTTGAATCAGTTCTATAATTTATTTAATGACTGTCATGTTTGGACTGTATGTGTGTCTTTTGCCTGGAGGAGCAGGTGATACATACTTCATAGTTGGTTTTTCAGTAAAACAAGAACCCAACGCAAATAAATCAGGTTTTGCACACGCGGCAGTCCTAAACTGGTTCCGCATGCTCGGGGCGCGCGCACCTTCCCTCAGCGCACGACAGCTCACATCAACACGGATATGAGCCCGCAGTCTGTGCGCGGCATAGGAACGCAGCGCACCCGCGGCAGTCCTAAACCGGTTCTGCATGCTCGGGGCACGCGCACCTTCCCTCAGCGCATGCCAGCTCACATCAACACGGATGTGAGCCCGCAGCCTGTGCATGGCATAGGAACGCCGAGCACCCACTGCAGTCCTAAACCGGTTCTGCATGCTCGGGGCGCATGCACCTTCCCTCAGCGCACGCCAGCTCACATCAGCACGGATGTGAGCCCGCAGCCTGAGTGAGACACACATGACGTGTTGATTGGCGTCCGTAAATAATGTGACGCAGCATAAATGCGTGCCTGCTTCCCGAACGTTACGCGGAGTGGCAGCGAGCGTACGCTCCAGATAGATGGATGAACCGTTATCAGCAGGAGATTCACGCTGCAGTACTGCTCAAATCCCCATTCGGAGGAACTTTAGAGAGGTTTTCTGTCATCTCTAGAACAGATCTCGTCTCCCCTTGCAGAAGCTCAGGCAATTCTGATTAAAAATGTAATTTCCAGGGTCCAAGAAGGAGATGAAAACACAGGGTTCCACTCCCTTCACTTCTTGGTCCCAAACGGACCGGAAGGATGAGATTCATTTTAGATTTGTCAATTTTGAACTGTGAGACAACATTTCCATTCAAAATGTGTCGAGTCGCTCTGCAACCGCCACACAACACAGGGAGGAGAATTCTGCTTTACCTGGACGGTCTGTTGATGCTGACCCGCTTTTCCAGACAGGTGGCAGCAGTGCAACTCACGTAAAACCAGCAGAGTGATAACAGCCATTTCTATCAGCAGACTTGCGTCACACGTGTCAGACTTCACAGAGGCACATACATTTCTTGAGCTGTGGGGGCGCTGTGGCCACCCCACACAGCAACTCATACAAATGTTTTTGGAGTGTCATGGTTTTTGAATGTGATTCAACACTTTGCCTCTGTGCTGCGGAATCATCATGTGTTGATTCACACAGAAAGCAAGTGATTGTTGCATACATAACCGGCAGGTGGGGTGTGCGCTCAGCCCAAATGTTACACATTGTGAGACAGCTGCTGTGTTGTGCACACCAAAATCTGCTCTCCATCAGAGCAGTGTACATCCCCGGTGTTCTGAACAGGGGGCGGATGTGATGTCCAGGGACGGTCCGCGTCACGGAGACTGGAACCTCCATCCAGAGCTGATGGCTCAGACGTGGCAGAAATTTAGCAAAGGGGCTATGGACCTTTTTGCAACACGAGAGAACGCTCAATGTCAACTATGGTTCTCACTGAGCCCGTGAGACGAACCACTGCTAGGGGTGGACGGGTTTGCTCACAGCCTGTGGCCCAAAATGCTTCTTTACGCACTTCCCCCACTCCCTCTGATATCACGGTTTCTGAACCGGGTTCAGGAGGAGGGACTGACAGTCCTCCTGGTGGCTCCCGAGCGCGTTAATGCCCTATGGTTCCCAGTTCTACGACACCTGTTATCGGGGCACCCGTGGAAACTGCCATAGAGGGACGATGCTCTTCTCCAGGCGAGAGGAGCGATCAAGAGTTACCCAGAAATAGGCCAGTACCTTTGGGTCTGGCCGATGAGCGGATCCGCTTAGAGAGGATGGGTCTCTCTCGAGATGTAGTGCGTACGATCCATGATTCACGTGCTGCATCCACCACAGCGCTGTACACATCAAAGTGGACAGTTTTTTCAGCGCTGCTGTATGGAGAAAGGTGTAGAGGCCACTTCATGTCCACTAGGTGGCGTGTTGTCCTTTCTGCAGCAGCTGATGGACAGAAATTTGGCATTCAGCACGATTAAAATGTACGCTGCAGCCATCTCTTCTTGTCACAAAGGTTTTTGGGGACAGAACAGCTTTTAATCATCCTCTGATGAAGCGTTTTTTAAAAGGTGTACAGAGACGCAGGCCTGTTTTCACGCCCACTTGCTCTACAGTGGGATTTAACACTGGTCTTGCGAGCCCTTATCAAAGCTCCGTTCGAGCCACTAGATCAGTTTCCCATGAAATTCTTGTTTTTTTAAAAGAGCCCTGCTGCTGGCTTTAGCATCCGCTAAGAGGGTGAGTGATTTTATCTGCCCTCTCTGTCGCTTCGTCATGTCTCAGAGCTAGGCTGATGGCAGCTCAGCTGATCTGAGGCCTAATCCAGCGTTTTATGCCTAAAACATCACAAGCTCTTTAAATCAAGAGCGATTTTGTTGGAGGGATTTCTTCCCTCCTCCCCACAATCAGAAGAAGAAGCATCTTTCCATCTTCTCTGCCCTGTATGTGCGTTGACGTGTTACGTAACACGCACAGCGGCATTGCGTCAGACTCAACATTTGTTTGTGCACTATAGAGCCGCATCTGCAGATCGCCTGTTATCCACCCAGCGCCTGTCACACTGGCTGTGTGAGGCCATTTCTGAAGCCTACAGAGCATCAGATTTAGAGCCTCCTGACAACCTCAGGGCGCACTCGACCAGAGGTATCGCATCTTTGACTGCTTTGCATAATGGTGTGTCAATGCAGGATATTTGCACTGCGACCGTTTGGTCAACATCCTGTTCATTTATTCACTTCTATTTACGTGATGTGTCGGCTCGTTCCTTGACACATTCTGTCCTTAGTGCCTTAACAGAACGAATATTGTTGTTTCATGGAATCTCGTTTAAACTCACATCTGACTGCATGCATTTACAGTGTGAGATGTTATCAGTCACAGGTTATGACTGTTGTTCTTGTTCTATGGTCACTAATCAGTTCATGACTTCTGTCATCAATCAGTTCATTGATTAATAATCAGTTCATTTATTATTAATCTGTTCATATTGAAGAGCCGTGGATCTGCTCTGTTCACGGCCTTTTTCAGCCTCTCCTCTTTTCTGTTGAAAACCTTTTCGGGGCGTTCATGCACTCTGAACGCGTAAATTATGCAGTGCGCATCTGTGCATGGTGCACTTAATTACGCAATGCGTATTTACGCACATGGAGAGCTGAGTGACAAGATGTTGTTTTTGGGCAAGCGTGCGCTTCTTATGGTGTTCGAATGGACCCAGTGAGGCGGAGACTAAATCTGCTTCGCCCTTAACGCACCAGCGACAGCCTTAAAGGGCGAAGCCTATACGAAATAGAATGTTGGTTACGTGTTGTAACCCCAGATTCTATGAGTATAGGCGTATCCCTTTAAGCGTCGGGATTCACTGGCTCCTAAATGGCTGAAGAAAAAGCTATTTGGGAGCCGATTACCCGCTCTTAATGTAATTTATACGGACCGGGTGGGGCCCACACAACAGGTGGGCGTGGACTAAATTTTTTCAGTGCGATGCTTTGTATGACGGGATAAAACCCACCAGTGACAGCCTTAAAGGGCTACGCCTATACTCATAGAATCTGGGGTTACAGTACATAACCAACGTTTTAAGTGGGATTTAAAAACTGTGAGGGAGGGGGCCTGCCTGACATGTAGAGGTAACTTGTTCCAAAGTCTTGGGCCTGTGAGAGAGAAGGCCCTGTCAACTCTGCGCTTAAGACGGGTTCCTGGAACTGAGAGAAGCAACTGGTCCGCTGACCTCAGAGAACGCGGTGGGACATACGGCTGCAATAGATCAGTGAGATAGGAGGGTACAGAACTGTTCAGTGATTTATAGACATACAAGAGTATTTTGAACAGGATATGAAAGTGAACCGGTAGCCAGTGCACGGAGGCCAAAACAGGTGTAATGTGCTCTTTTACTTGAACTGGTTAAAAATCGGGCTGCTGCATTTTGGACCAGTTCCAGTCATGCAATGGAGGTCTGACTGATACCAAACAGGAGTGAGTTGCAGCAATCAAACCTAGATGTTATGAATGCATGTATTACTGACTTAGTTCTGACCTATGGTATAGAGATTAAGGACTTAGTAATACAGGTCCTTCTCAAAAAATTAGCATATTGTGATAAAGGTCATTATTTTCCACAATGTAATAATAAAAATGAAACTTTCATATATTTCAGATTCATTGCACACCAACTAGAGGCAGCACGGTGGCGCAACTGGTAGAGCTGCTGCCTCTCAGCTAGCAGGTCCCTGGTTCAAACCCCGGTCCAGGGGCCTTTCTGGGTGGAGTTTGCATGTTCTCTCCGTGCATGCGTGGGTTTTCTCCGGGCACTCCGGTTTCCTCCCACAGTCCAAAAACATGCATGTTAGGCTGATTGGTAACTCTAAATTGTCCTTAGGTGTGAGTGAGAGAGTGAATGGTTGTTTGTCTCGTTTGTCTCTATGTGGCCCTGTGATGGACTTGCGACCCGTCCAGGGTGTACCCCGCCCCTCGCACAGTGATTGCTGGACATGGGCACCAGCGACCCCCGTGACCCAAAATGGAATAAGCGGGTAAAGAAAATGGATGGATGGATGCACACCAACTGAAATATTTCAGGTCTTTAATTGTTTTAATACTGATGATTATGACATACAGCTCATGAAAACCCAAAATGCCTGTCCCAAAAAATTAGCATATCATGAAAAGGTTCTCTAAACAAGCTATTAACCTAACCATCTGAATCAACGACGTAACTCTAAACACCTGCAAAAGATTCCTGAGGCTTTTAAAAACTCCCAGCCTTGTTCATTACTCAAAACCGTAATCATGGGTAAGACTGCCGACCTGACTGCTGTCCAGAAGGCCATCATTGACACCCTCAAGCAAGAGGGTAAGACACAGAAAGAAATTGCTGAACGAATAGGCTGTTCCCAGAATGCTATATCAAGGCACCTCAGTGGGAAGTCTGTGGGAAGGGAAAAGTGTGGCAGAAAACGCTGCACAACGAGAAGAGGTGACCGGACCCTGAGGAGGATTGTGGAGAAGGGCCAATTTCAGACCTTGGGGGACCTGCGGAAGCAGTGGACTGAGTCTGGAGTAGAAACATCCAGAGCCACCGTGCACAGGCGTGTGCAGGAAATTGGCTACAGTTGCCGCATTCCCCAGGCCAAGCCACTTTTGAACCAGAAACAGTGGCAGAAGCGCCTGACCTGGGCTACAGAGAAGCAGCACTGGACTGTTGCTCAGTAGTCCAAAGTACTTTTTTCGGATGAAAGCAAATTTTGCATGTCATTCAGAAATCAAGGTGCCAGAGTCTGGAGGAAGACTGGGGAGAAGGAAATGTCAAAATGCCAGAAGTCCTGTGTGAAGCACTCACAGCCAGTGATGGTCTGGGGTGCCGTGTCAGCTGCTGGTGTTGGTCCACTGTGTTTTATCAAGGGCAGGGTCAATGCAGCTAGCTATCAGGAGATTTTGGAGCACTTCATGCTTCCATCTGCTGAAAAGCTTTATGGAGATGAAGATTTCATTTTTCAGCACGACCTGGCACCTGCTCACAGTGCCAAAACCACTGGTAAATGGTTTACTGACCATGGTATTACTGTGCTCAGTTGGCCTGCCAACTCTCCTGACCTGAACCCCATAGAGAACCTGTGGGATATTGTGAAGAGAAAGTTGAGAGATGCAAGACCCAACACTCTGGATGAGCTTAAGGCCGCTATCGAAGCATCCTGGGCCTCCATAACACCTCAGCAGTGCCACAGGCTGATTGCCTCCATGCCACGCCGCATTGAAGCAGTTATTCATGCAAAAGGATTCCCGACCAAGTATTGAGTGCATAACTGAACATGATTATTTTTGAAGGTTGGCGTTTTTTGTATTAAAAACACTTGTCTTTCATTGATGGGATGAAATATGCTAATTTTTTGGGACAGGCATTTTGAGTTTTCATGAGCTGTATGCCATAATCATCAGTATTAAAACAATTAAAGACCTGAAATATTTCAGTTGGTGTACAATGAATCTGAAATATATGAAAGTTTCATTTGTATCATTACATTATGGAAAATAATGACCTTTATCACAATATGCTAATTTTTTGAGAAGGACCTGTAGTTCGTCAATATCCTTTTCTGTCCGACCATTTTTTAATAACCTTTGAGTTTATATTAAATGACTACACAGTCACTGAGAGTAAATTTCATCTTAGGTGCTTATCAGAAAATGCTGTAACCAAATTTAAACAATCTCTTCCATCAATGTTTTCCTCTGTCTTGCAGAGTAATGCATCAGAGAACAGTGACTTAGATCATCTACATGATCATCCTACAATTTCAATGCAAACCTCATTTGATAAAATTGTGCCCCTGAAAAAGAAAGTAATCAATCAAAGGAAACTGGCTCCTTGGTTCAATTCTGAGTTATGTACTTTAAAGCAGGCATCTAGAAACCAGGAGAGAAAATGGCGCTCTACTAATGTTGAAGAATTTTATTTAACTTGGAAAGATCAAAAAAGTCCATGCTCAATAATCCAGGAGTTGTCAGGGTTTGTGGTCAGGAGCGAACCCAGAGTGCAGAACAGGGACTCAACTCGGCAGAAATACAAAAAATAGGATTTTAATGATAAATGAAAGTACAAAATAACAAGCTGACGGGGCAGCAAAACTTACATGAACATAGGAAGGAGGCACGGGGAACTCAGGAGACACGAGAGACACGGGGAACCAGGAAGACTCAGGGAAAGACTCAGGAGACCCAACGAAGACGACCCGACCAAGAACAAGACAGAACGGACGGCTTAAATACAGGGAAAAGACAAGATGTGATAACAAACAGCTGGGACGAGACACAGGTGGCACTAATAGAACTAATGAGGGAGCACAAGGGAAACAGACACAAACCAGGCCACAGAAAAGTACCATCCTTACAGTACCCCCCCTCCCAAGGACGCCTCCAGGCGTCCCCAAAAAACCCCCCTCCCGAAGGACTAGGGTGGGTGGAGGGCGGCACTGCAAGGGTGGAGGACCAGAGAAAGACACGAGGGACCAGAAGAAAGGACATGAGGGACCAGAAGAAAGGACACGAGGGACCAGAAGAAAGGACACGAG
>NC_056512.1:2318442-2318890 GCF_014905685.2 Nematolebias whitei
AGAAGAAAGGACACGAGGGACCAGAAGAAAGGACACGAGGGACCAGAGAAAGGACACGAGGGACCAGTGAAAAAACACGAGGGACCAGAGAAAAAACACGAGGGATCACAAGGGATTTGGACGGTCAAGGGATAGTCCCAAAGAGTCATTGTTCCGGCGGGCGGCCGGGAGGCTGTCCATCAAACCGGGCCAGGTCAGGGGGGCGGCCGGGAAGCCGTCCAAAACACAGAACCAAAGGGAACGCGTCTTGCGTCAAGGAGACCTGGGGAGCTGCAGCATGCGACGGAGAGACCTGGAGGGCTGCAGCGGGTGGCGTGGAAGCCTGGAAGGCTGCAGCGGGCGGCGTGGAAGCCTGGAAGGCTGCAGCGGGCGGCGTGGAAGCCTGGAAGGCTGCAGCGGGCGGCGTGGAAGCCTGGAAGGCTGCAGCGGGCGGCGTGGAAGCCTGGAA
>NC_056512.1:2318990-2334966 GCF_014905685.2 Nematolebias whitei
TCTAGCTAGTGTAAGATTATATATAAAGTAGATACTCATGCAAAGTAATTGATTAACATTTAAATGATTTTAGGGCTATAAGTGTAGTGAAACCCTTTAAAAAACGACACGTGCACACATTGTATAACATGACATTTCAAGCTTGACAAAAAATAATAAAAGATAAAACATGAAATCCAACATTCCCCCTCTTGGTCTATCATAAATGATAGACCAACTAAACATCGAAGGCTACAGATATTTCGTCTCAGCCAACTGCAGGTGATCCTGTCCTGACGGCGAGGAGTCATCACTGGCCTGAATCACAGGACACACCGTACCTGTCCCCACCACTCCATCAGAGTTACTCATCCGCGAGACTGCCACCTTAGCACACGGTGCAACGCACCCCAACAAGACACAAAAAGAACAATAATAGCCAGAGGAGGGGCCAAAAGTTTGAACAGCACCTGACTCCAAGAACCACTCGTGAACCATGACAAAAACTCCAATGACCCTGCAGGAGGATCCTCTGCCTTAGCATCCCGGAGCCCTCTCAGCTGCGACAGGGCCTCTGTCACCCTGGCCTGGGGGTCGGCACTACTCTCATCAGGGATGTAAGTACAACATGCATCCTTACCAATAATCTCACACACTCCACATACTGACAACACCACCACCTGTGCTGCCTGCGTCAGATCGTACCGCTTGGCCTTACACCAGTGTGGCTCCCTACTATATCCACTGGAACTGTATTGCAGAAGACAAAACGATCACCCCCGATCCAGGGGTTTAACACGTAGGGGCAAGTGTGAAGCTGTGACCGGAAGTTTGGTGCAGACATAACATTCAGAATCATGGCGCCCCCTGGCTAAAAACTGAGCATAACGATACCAACTATTCATCTGAAAAGCATGGGACAAATTCAACGGTAACTGATCAATATCTCGAACCGGGGACCACGCCCCCATCCTAGGGATCTCTCTCTTGGTCTTCACAGGTATGGGACGACATCGACTGAGACCTGGAATAATACAGAAAAACTCCAACACCAAAACAAGAGAAACCATTATCACCCCTATTACTCCCCCCGCAGTCAACAGCTTATTTGATATGAGAACCATGATTGGTACCCCACCACACTGAAAATGAAAATTGATTATGATGTGTAAACCTGGAATTCAACAGTACATGCAGCAAAATGTCAACCTAACACAACCTGAAAGAATAATATTATCACAGAGCAAGTGGAGAAAATATAGCCACTTGTCACACACAGTCCACTTTATGATTGTATACAAGAAATATTCTTTTTTTTTTTTTTAGTTCAACTGGACCCAGGAATCGATCACTGTAAACCTGCAAAGCAAAAATACTCCAACATGCATGCACAGTAAAAAGTTAAAAAGTCTAACCCTATAAAAGTAACTCTATCTCAACTATATTAAAGTGATAAAATACTTGAAAATTGTAAGTGGATGTATTAACAGTTATAATCTACCTGTGGAAAAGAAACACGTACACCCGACACAATCATCCACCACCCTTTGAAAATCACAGTCGTGCTTTTCACAGAATTTAGATGGATGTCTCGATGCAGCTCCTCTTGTTGAAACCACAGTAGATCTCCTTGTCCGTGGTAACTCCCTCCGTAACTCCGGCCACTGCTCCTGAGGCCTCCAAGAACACAGCTGCTCGACTCCTCTTGCTGCTTATCAGGCCAAACAGGGGGACTTCATTCCCAACGTTTCTGCTGCCTTTTATTTCACAAGAACATCAATGGGTTAAGGAAAACTTGCTGCTTATTAGGCCAAACAGGGGGACTTCATTCCCAACGTTTCTGCTGCCTTTTATTTCACAAAATCCTCAATGGGTTTAACAAACGACGCGTCTTCCACTCTTTACACGCCCGCTCCACACCTCTTGACAAGAGATGATTACCCAGCTCAACTTCCACCTCATGCAAGACACTCACTCCAGACGTCAGGTGTTCGACTCCGCCTCTACTGATGTTACAGATCTGCCCGGACCTGCTGCAGCGATCGTTGCGGTTCGACAGCAGGTGCACACTGGCTGAGATGAAACCACGTGGATCCTTTACCTCTCAAGCGTACTGCATATGATGTGCGTTCCGTCACTTCATATGGGCCCGTCCACCGTGGCTCCGCCCACTTTTGTTTAGTGACTCTCAGCAGTACCCAATCTGAGAGTGGACACGTGGGGCTCACTCCGTCCGGAGTACTGGATTCAGGAATCTGTAGATGGAAACTAGACAACATACCTCTTAGTGTATCAAAGTACATTTTGTGTGTCATTTTAGATACCTGTTCTGTGGGCCACTCAATATTTTGCTGGGGCCCTGGGAACGACCTTCCTGTGGTCAGTTCATAAGGGGTGAAACCTGTACCCCTGTTAACAGACGCCCTCACCGCCATAAGGACAATCGGTAATGCATCCAGCCAATTGGAATTTGTCTGTGCACAGATTTTTGATAATTTTTGTTTCAGGTTTCCATTCAATCGTTCCACCTTCCCTTGCGATTGGGGGTGGTAAACTGTTCCAAAAGCATGCTTCAAACCCAAGGCCTTTTCAACTTTCTGCAGATCTGCATTCTTGAAATGAGTCCCATTATCGGACCTAATTATAGTAAGGAACCCATGTCTGGGGATGTAATGATTTATTAAACACTTGATTACAGTTTGACTATCCTCCTTTTTAGCAGGCCAGGCTTCTGGCCATCCGGTGAACGCGTCGATGCAAACCAGTAGGTATCTGAAACCTCGTACTGGTTGAATCATATCAGTGTAGTCAATTATTACCTCACGACCCGGTGTCATGTCCGTAGGAAACGTTCCTTGTTCACGCGGTTTAAAAGCTGGCTTGGAGTTATGCAAATTGCATAACGTGCATTCTTTGACAAACGCTCTGATCAAAGAGTTCATATATGGGTGCCACCAGTTGAGGACATTCCTCTTCATCTGATGTACCCCTACATGAGCCAACCCATGGGCCTCCTCGAAAATTCTCCTCTTCAGACTCAGCGGGAGCACCCATCTTCCATCCTCAGGGTTTATCCACAATCCATCTGGTCTTTTTTCAGCTCCTCGTTCACTCCACACTGCCTTTTTCTTCTGGAGCCGCACCTTGTTGGCAGCAGGCGATGGTTTCTTCATCCCATCTGATCACATCTTCTTCCTCTGGTGTTATCATAACCATCTGACTCCAGCTGATAAATCCTGAGGCCTTCTTTGCCTCCAAATCAGCCTGACAGTTTCCTTTTGCTGTGTTTGATGAATCCGAATCATGTCCTCGACATTTCACAATGGCAACTTCTGCTGGTAACATCAGGGCTGTTTCTAATTCTCTCATGTCTGCCTCATGTTTAATAGGTTTCCCGTTAGCTGTCCGAAAACCTCCTCTCCTCCACTGTGCAAGTTCAACATGCGCTGCCCCAAAGGCATAAGCTGAGTCTGTGAAGATAGTCACTTTCTTGCTTTCCGCCCACTTTAGTGCTGAAATTAAGGCTCTCACTTCCGCTCTCAGCGCCGACTGAGAACCCTGTAATTTCTTGCTAACTACAGTGTGATAGCCCTGGTCTGTCTGAAGCACCACCGCAAAACCTGCACTGAGCTGTCCATCCTGTGCCCTGAAACAACTCCCATCACAAAACATCACCTGTCCCTCTCCAAGAGGTGCAGCTTTTAAGTCTGGCCTGACTCTGTCCTCAACTTCCACTCTTCTTTCACAGATGTGTGGTTCACCCCCACCTATCCTGTCTGCCATGTTGATCCCCTCATGTGTGAGTAACAAGTTAGGTGCTTCCAGGACCTTGTTTATTCTCTGTTGTCTTAATGGTGACATGATGAAATTATGTGAATTCACAAAGGCAACCACACTATGAGATGTCAAAACATGCAGTGTATGTCCCATCACCAAGTGAGCCGTCTTCTGAACCAGCTTCGCTACACCTGCTGCGTGTTGCGTGCACTGGAGATGTCTCCTCTCTGTGTTGTCCAATAAACAGCTGACATACATCAAAACTTTCCTTCCCCCCTCATGTTTCTGAAACAGGACACCGTTAATCACCCCTTCTGTTTCAGAAACATCCAAATGGAAGGGTCGACCATAGTCCGGCAGAGCCAACTCTGTAGCCCTACTCATCTGTTGTTTCACATCAATGAAAATCCTCTCAGCTTCCTCATTCCAAACCAGTCCGGCAGTGGGGTGTCTCATGCCCTGTTCTTTAACTAAAGCGCGTAAAATCTGGGTTTGGCCTGCATAATTTGGAATGTAATTTCTGCTGTACCCCGTCAGTCCGAGGAATGAGAGCATTTCTTTAACTGTCTGCGGTTTTGGATGATGTAAAATTGTGTCGCGGTGAGAAGAAGAGAGTCCCGCCCCTTTCTGCGAGATCATTCTCCCCAAAAAAGACACTTGACGCCTCGTCACCTGTAGTTTGTTTTTACTGAGCTTAAAACCTGCCGCATGTAGGTGTTCTAAAACCTTTTGAGTCGCTTCTACTGAGTCTTGTACAGTGGGACTAGTGATGAGCAGATCGTCTACATACTGTACAAGCACCGTGTCTGGTGGGAGCATTACCTCGCGCAAAACTTGTTTTAACACTTGATTGAAGATCGCTGGCGACAGCGCAAACCCCTGAGGTAGTCTGGTGTATCGCAACTGCTCACCACGAAAGGTGAATGAAAAATGTCCCTGCATTCTTCAGCCAAAGAAAGACAGAAAAATGCGTTTGCAAGGTCCAGACAGCTGAACCATTCATGTTTTGGGGTCAGATTATTCAATGCCACGTATGGGTTGGGGACTGGCACGGTCTGAGTGGTCAATAATTTATTGATAGCCCTCAGATCGTGTGCCATACGGAATTTATCTGTACCTGGTTTTTGTACTCGTAGAATTGGTGTGTTCCACTCAGCATAGGAGGGCTCAAGGAAGCCACTTTCTTTTAAACCCTGGATTGTTTCTGCGATGCCTGCCTCTGCAGCCGGTTTGTGTGGATACTGTGTGATCCAAATCGGGTATGTGTGATGCACCTGGAACGTTATGGGAGGGCAGTGTATCAGTCCCACATCGGTGGGCCCCTCTGACCACAACGACCCTGGCATACTGTCAATTAAGGGACCTGCCAGCGGGTGGTCCGTCAGTTCACGACCGTGCTCTCTGGGGAGCACATCATGTTGTATCAAAGCCACATCATGTGCCACAGAGTCGATTGAATAACACTCACAGCTGGGGGAATACCAGACGTATGTTAAAGGTGTTTGTACCCAATCTGAGGCCTCTGAGGCCCTCTTTACCATAGGCCCTAAGTCTTTAGCCTGAAACTTTGGATTCAACGCTAGTGAAATATGAGGTGCTGCTTCGGTACTCATCCTGTACCATCCTTCCTGTTCTGGAGTTAAGTTAACAATTGCTGCCACCCCCTCTCGACCCACAAAAATATTCCCAGTAGCAATAGGCCAGATTTTCCCTGCCAGCTGTTTTGCAAAGTGGTCTTGAAACACCTCATCTCCTCCTCGGTCATAAAAGAGAGTGACATGTGGGGGGTCTGGAGGAGCGGAGTACGGATCCCCCTCCACCCATGACCTCAGGTTCAAGCAGTCCCCAGTAGATGTCAACATATTCCTCATGGACGGGTTGGATCACACACGGCGAGTGGGTAGTGGTGACCAGGCCACACTCCAGGGAGGTGCCATCTGGTAGCCTCACCACAAGTCCATCGGAAGAGCGCAAAATTGAGGCTCCCAGTCTGATGAGAAGATCTCTCCCTAAAAGGTTTGCTGATGCATTTTCAGCTACCACAAAGGGATGCAACAGAGTCTGTGTGCCCACTTTTGTGACAAGTGGACATGTCACCGGCAGTCTTTGTTTAGCCCCAGAAAATCCAACCACCTCCACCGACCTCGGTAACAGTTCACAGTCCTGTGGGGTGTGAGTGATTGTTGAAAATGTTGCTCCTGTATCAACTAGAAACGGCAACCTTTCCATTCTAACTGTCACCTCAAGTGTTGGGTCTGCCCCTCCTCCAACACTCAGAATTTTCTGTGGGGTGTCTCATTGTTGCTGGAACTCTGTCCCCTCTGTCCCGAGAGGAAGATGCCCGGCTCGTGGTTGTTGTTGTTGCTGGGCCGGTGGTGGACCTGCCATCTGGTGAAAGAAGGGTGGTGGTGGGCCCATGTGTCGTTGGAATGGCCGCTGCTGCCCCCCTCTTGAAATGTGGGTTGGTGTGGCCAGGTAGTAACAATCTCTTGCCCAGTGTCCCTGTTGGCCACAGATGAAACAGGCATCCCCCTGCTGTCCCCATTGTGGAGTACCCCAACCCCATGACATTGGCCTCGGCCTCACGCCCCCTCTTCCCCATCCGACTCCCCTCGTCGGATGTCCCCCTCTGGCCCTCCGGCCTGGCGTTTCTGACCACTGTTGCAGAGCAACTGTTCCAGAGGATACTGTCTCCTCATTTCCCTCTATAACTGACTGCACAGACAATTGTTTTTTATCTTTGTTCTTTTTTTCATCAGTCTGTTTATGTCTGGCATCCGACAACTGTAGTTTAAGCAGCTGCGTCCGCATAGTCTCTAATTCAACCGCCTCTTTGTCTCTCTGTTTTTTCTCATATTTTAAACGATGTACTACGTGTTTCTCCCAGCGTTCAGGAGATGCTGTGAGCAAATCAATATTCTTCTCCAACTCGTCTACTACTTCTCTAGGCAGGAAGTCAAGAATGGCTTTTCTGAAATACGGGCGCTGTTGGATGGATTGCGCATGTACACCTGTGACCCTCTCCCAAGTGTCTTTACATTGTTCCATAAACTCCCACGGGTCTATAGTCCTATCCCATCTGAATTCGGGGACCGCTACTCCAGCTGGCAATGGGTACAGCGTTCTTATGATTGGCGCGATTTGCACAAACACCTCGCACAACGGAGTATCATCAGGTAGTTCTAAGATTCTATACCGGCCCCGGGCAGTCGCTATAGGAGAGTTCAGGTATGTCCGGACGGTGTCGTGATTTGCACAGCGAGCAAAAATGGCGTTCAGATCCCCCCACTGCCAGGGTCACCCCTATAGTGAGGGCATTAAATTTTTCCAACCAGCGTCCTCCTCCCTGCACCAACGGTGGCAACTTCTCTGTTATCGACTCCAAATCACGTATATGAAACGGCTTATAGCGTGATACCTCACCTGTCACTCCCTGAGTACTCAGTAATGGAAGTTGGGAAACAACACTGTAACACCTATCCGCATTTGATACTGACTCTGCCTCCTCCTCAACCTGGGCTGAGGTCACCTCTGGTTTACCTGGACCTACATATCCCCACCTGTCGGGCTGCCTTGTCAACCTGTCTGATGTTGTCCCCCGTGTCAGCACCCCCTCTGCTTCCTCTACTATTCCTGTCAATGAACCCTCAATAAACAGTGTGGTTTGTTTATCCATCGGGCTACTGGTGTTCCTGCTCACCCTCAGCTGTGTAGTCTTACTGCGGTATTTCACATTAGTCCCTGGACCCTCTGTCCATCCTTCTCCTCTCTCATTTTCACGTGGAGTGTTTTTCCACCGAGCCTGTCTATCTTCCTCCTCCTCACGTACAGCTAACTCATTAAGATACCGCTGCCGTCTCTGTGCAGTCATTCTGCTACTAATTCCCCCTAACTCACTGTCCTGAGTCCCTTCCTCAGAATCAGTCTCTTCAAATGTCAGTTTGCCTTTATGCACCTGCAACACCGGATAATTTCCAGCAGGTGGCGCTGTTGGTAAAGTCATGTCCGTTGCATAGGGTGGTGGGTCACTCTTGTCTGTCTCACCCAATTTTTGTACACTCTGACACAATAATGCTAATTGTTCATACATACCCTGTATTTGTCTGCGTTTCTCTAATTTCTTCTGTAGCTTCTGGCATGTTATAAATGATTTGTAGGTCAGCAATTCTTCGTTCAGCTCCTGAATTTGTTTGTTTTGATCTTTAACCTTGTCCCAAGCTAGTTGTGTGAGTGTATCAGATGATTTCTCCTCAGCCTGGACCAGCTGACTCAGAAGACTGTCCAGTTCCTTACATTTTCCTGCATCTGCTGCGTGTATAACATTAATTACAGCTTTTACCCTTTTCGATTGTTCCTGTAGAGTCTCCACAGGAGTTACAGATTTCTTATTTATGAGCTCCATATCTGCTGACAAAATTCACACAATCTGACTTTCAAATCTTTTTATTCTCATGCACTCCTGGCCCCCGTTGTGACAAAACAATTCACAAGTCTGTGGTATGAAAACCCAGTGAGTCCAGACTTGTCTTTGCCTTATACAACAGCGCCCCCTTGCGGTCAGGATATGGATGCTCCACTCACCCCGTGTCACCTAACACCCACAGAAAAATAACCCTTCACACAGAGACACACAGAGCAAAAGAAAAAAAAAACTAACCCTTCCCACACACAGTCTCACAGAGAAGAAAAAAAACCCCAAAAACTAACCCTTCACACACACACAGTCTCGGCCACGACACCCCCACACCGAGTCACGCACAGCCCACACACTTACAGCACACCCACACACACCCCCAGTCAGACTCACTTTCAGCACGCATTATTTTTCTTCGTCACCAAACACAATATGCAAAACACGGCACAATGAAAAGCTACTTCAAAGTCCTAAACTAGTGTGGTCCCTGACCACATTGAATTTGGCAAGTCTAACCTAGAAGTCCCCGACTTCACATTCCCCTTTGTTCTAAATTATTAATGGCGTCAATTTAGTGGGCAGTCAACACTCCACAACGTAGACGCTGACGTAGCTATGAGTCCCGGACCCGCTTCCCGTCCCTATCATCAGAGGGAAGGTTTGCTCGCCACAGCCGCTGATAAGGGAAATGTTTTTTTTCGGCAGGTCCCTGACCACCCTCCGACACGAGTCCAAGTCGTGAAACTATCTACGAAATACACGTAAATGTTAAACTAAGCTGTGCAAAGGACACGCACGCACACGCACACAGCATTTAACACCCAAAGTGTCTGAATACGTGTAACCCAGTTTGTCAGAAGTACCAATAATCACCGTAAATTAGCTTAAATAACCATCTTTATTTCCGGAGATGGTATTAAACACCCATAGAGGAAGATTGAATTTGGTTTACGGCCGAATAGCTAGTAATTCGGACCCCGAAAGGCCAAAGCAGGTAACTAGCTTACTTGAAAGTAGAAAATAACGGGCCTAGTTCTCTCTGCGGGCGTACAGCACCAACTCGTCCCAATCTGTGTCCTCCAGCTGCACGTCGGGGTCACCATCTGATGTGGCTAGTGCCAAATCGTGTTCAAGACAGCTGAGACGGTCACCTTAGTTCAAAAGATTTATTTGACAAAGGGTTACAAGTATTCAGAGAACATATAATCAAAAGAACGATGTATGCATACAGGAGCATTTACCGAACCAACCTGATCAGATGAGTTCTCCCAAGCAATGCTCCCCCCCTGTTGTTTCTGGTTTTTTATCAAAGTTTGAGAAGGCTAGTTTTCTGATTGGTTTAGACCCTAGGTTGTTATGGATACGGTGCTCTCCTGCTCTGTCAAGGACATTAATGTCCACATTCCACAGATAAGAAGTTTTATGGCTCACTGAAATCGGTTCTTTGTTTGGTTCTGTTTGTTTTTATACCTTATTGATACCAAATGATTTGTGTTAAAATTGTTTCTTTCTAGGAATAATTAATAACTATTAATTATTAACTAACTCATGTTTATGTGTTCTTAATTGATAAATCATATTATAATTGTGTTTCAGTTCAGTTGAAGCCACACTGCCCCCATCTTGCTTAGTCTAACATTTGGTAATATTCTCTTGTAATTTACTGTGAAGATTAAACCTGTGTCATCTCATCTAAACTGAAACCTGTGTCAATTAATGATTAAAACGATTAAATGTTAATTGTTATTAACATAAGGACCTGAGGGTTTTAGGTATTCTACCTGTACTCTATCATACAAATGTTTACTCAGTTAACAGAAAGAAGACTCCTCTCTCCTGTGTAGTCAGTGTCTTACCTGCTCCCTGGCTTGTTGTGATTAGCTTGTAATTATATCAAAATGTAAATTTATAAGATTGTATCTAGCTAGTGTAAGATTATATATAAAGTAGATACTCATGCAAAGTAATTGATTAACATTTAAATGATTTTAGGGCTATAAGTGTAGTGAAACCCTTTAAAAAACGACACGTGCACACATTGTATAACATGACATTTCAAGCTTGACAAAAAATAATAAAAGATAAAACATGAAATCCAACATTCCCCCTCTTGGTCTATCATAAATGATAGACCAACTAAACATCGAAGGCTACAGATATTTCGTCTCAGCCAACTGCAGGTGATCCTGTCCTGACGGCGAGGAGTCATCACTGGCCTGAATCACAGGACACACCGTACCTGTCCCCACCACTCCATCAGAGTTACTCATCCGCGAGACTGCCACCTTAGCACACGGTGCAACGCACCCCAACAAGACACAAAAAGAACAATAATAGCCAGAGGAGGGGCCAAAAGTTTGAACAGCACCTGACTCCAAGAACCACTCGTGAACCATGACAAAAACTCCAATGACCCTGCAGGAGGATCCTCTGCCTTAGCATCCCGGAGCCCTCTCAGCTGCGACAGGGCCTCTGTCACCCTGGCCTGGGGGTCGGCACTACTCTCATCAGGGATGTAAGTACAACATGCATCCTTACCAATAATCTCACACACTCCACATACTGACAACACCACCACCTGTGCTGCCTGCGTCAGATCGTACCGCTTGGCCTTACACCAGTGTGGCTCCCTACTATATCCACTGGAACTGTATTGCAGAAGACAAAACGATCACCCCCGATCCAGGGGTTTAACACGTAGGGGCAAGTGTGAAGCTGTGACCGGAAGTTTGGTGCAGACATAACATTCAGAATCATGGCGCCCCCTGGCTAAAAACTGAGCATAACGATACCAACTATTCATCTGAAAAGCATGGGACAAATTCAACGGTAACTGATCAATATCTCGAACCGGGGACCACGCCCCCATCCTAGGGATCTCTCTCTTGGTCTTCACAGGTATGGGACGACATCGACTGAGACCTGGAATAATACAGAAAAACTCCAACACCAAAACAAGAGAAACCATTATCACCCCTATTACTCCCCCCGCAGTCAACAGCTTATTTGATATGAGAACCATGATTGGTACCCCACCACACTGAAAATGAAAATTGATTATGATGTGTAAACCTGGAATTCAACAGTACATGCAGCAAAATGTCAACCTAACACAACCTGAAAGAATAATATTATCACAGAGCAAGTGGAGAAAATATAGCCACTTGTCACACACAGTCCACTTTATGATTGTATACAAGAAATATTCTTTTTTTTTTTTTTAGTTCAACTGGACCCAGGAATCGATCACTGTAAACCTGCAAAGCAAAAATACTCCAACATGCATGCACAGTAAAAAGTTAAAAAGTCTAACCCTATAAAAGTAACTCTATCTCAACTATATTAAAGTGATAAAATACTTGAAAATTGTAAGTGGATGTATTAACAGTTATAATCTACCTGTGGAAAAGAAACACGTACACCCGACACAATCATCCACCACCCTTTGAAAATCACAGTCGTGCTTTTCACAGAATTTAGATGGATGTCTCGATGCAGCTCCTCTTGTTGAAACCACAGTAGATCTCCTTGTCCGTGGTAACTCCCTCCGTAACTCCGGCCACTGCTCCTGAGGCCTCCAAGAACACAGCTGCTCGACTCCTCTTGCTGCTTATCAGGCCAAACAGGGGGACTTCATTCCCAACGTTTCTGCTGCCTTTTATTTCACAAGAACATCAATGGGTTAAGGAAAACTTGCTGCTTATTAGGCCAAACAGGGGGACTTCATTCCCAACGTTTCTGCTGCCTTTTATTTCACAAAATCCTCAATGGGTTTAACAAACGACGCGTCTTCCACTCTTTACACGCCCGCTCCACACCTCTTGACAAGAGATGATTACCCAGCTCAACTTCCACCTCATGCAAGACACTCACTCCAGACGTCAGGTGTTCGACTCCGCCTCTACTGATGTTACAGATCTGCCCGGACCTGCTGCAGCGATCGTTGCGGTTCGACAGCAGGTGCACACTGGCTGAGATGAAACCACGTGGATCCTTTACCTCTCAAGCGTACTGCATATGATGTGCGTTCCGTCACTTCATATGGGCCCGTCCACCGTGGCTCCGCCCACTTTTGTTTAGTGACTCTCAGCAGTACCCAATCTGAGAGTGGACACGTGGGGCTCACTCCGTCCGGAGTACTGGATTCAGGAATCTGTAGATGGAAACTAGACAACATACCTCTTAGTGTATCAAAGTACATTTTGTGTGTCATTTTAGATACCTGTTCTGTGGGCCACTCAATATTTTGCTGGGGCCCTGGGAACGACCTTCCTGTGGTCAGTTCATAAGGGGTGAAACCTGTACCCCTGTTAACAGACGCCCTCACCGCCATAAGGACAATCGGTAATGCATCCAGCCAATTGGAATTTGTCTGTGCACAGATTTTTGATAATTTTTGTTTCAGGTTTCCATTCAATCGTTCCACCTTCCCTTGCGATTGGGGGTGGTAAACTGTTCCAAAAGCATGCTTCAAACCCAAGGCCTTTTCAACTTTCTGCAGATCTGCATTCTTGAAATGAGTCCCATTATCGGACCTAATTATAGTAAGGAACCCATGTCTGGGGATGTAATGATTTATTAAACACTTGATTACAGTTTGACTATCCTCCTTTTTAGCAGGCCAGGCTTCTGGCCATCCGGTGAACGCGTCGATGCAAACCAGTAGGTATCTGAAACCTCGTACTGGTTGAATCATATCAGTGTAGTCAATTATTACCTCACGACCCGGTGTCATGTCCGTAGGAAACGTTCCTTGTTCACGCGGTTTAAAAGCTGGCTTGGAGTTATGCAAATTGCATAACGTGCATTCTTTGACAAACGCTCTGATCAAAGAGTTCATATATGGGTGCCACCAGTTGAGGACATTCCTCTTCATCTGATGTACCCCTACATGAGCCAACCCATGGGCCTCCTCGAAAATTCTCCTCTTCAGACTCAGCGGGAGCACCCATCTTCCATCCTCAGGGTTTATCCACAATCCATCTGGTCTTTTTTCAGCTCCTCGTTCACTCCACACTGCCTTTTTCTTCTGGAGCCGCACCTTGTTGGCAGCAGGCGATGGTTTCTTCATCCCATCTGATCACATCTTCTTCCTCTGGTGTTATCATAACCATCTGACTCCAGCTGATAAATCCTGAGGCCTTCTTTGCCTCCAAATCAGCCTGACAGTTTCCTTTTGCTGTGTTTGATGAATCCGAATCATGTCCTCGACATTTCACAATGGCAACTTCTGCTGGTAACATCAGGGCTGTTTCTAATTCTCTCATGTCTGCCTCATGTTTAATAGGTTTCCCGTTAGCTGTCCGAAAACCTCCTCTCCTCCACTGTGCAAGTTCAACATGCGCTGCCCCAAAGGCATAAGCTGAGTCTGTGAAGATAGTCACTTTCTTGCTTTCCGCCCACTTTAGTGCTGAAATTAAGGCTCTCACTTCCGCTCTCAGCGCCGACTGAGAACCCTGTAATTTCTTGCTAACTACAGTGTGATAGCCCTGGTCTGTCTGAAGCACCACCGCAAAACCTGCACTGAGCTGTCCATCCTGTGCCCTGAAACAACTCCCATCACAAAACATCACCTGTCCCTCTCCAAGAGGTGCAGCTTTTAAGTCTGGCCTGACTCTGTCCTCAACTTCCACTCTTCTTTCACAGATGTGTGGTTCACCCCCACCTATCCTGTCTGCCATGTTGATCCCCTCATGTGTGAGTAACAAGTTAGGTGCTTCCAGGACCTTGTTTATTCTCTGTTGTCTTAATGGTGACATGATGAAATTATGTGAATTCACAAAGGCAACCACACTATGAGATGTCAAAACATGCAGTGTATGTCCCATCACCAAGTGAGCCGTCTTCTGAACCAGCTTCGCTACACCTGCTGCGTGTTGCGTGCACTGGAGATGTCTCCTCTCTGTGTTGTCCAATAAACAGCTGACATACATCAAAACTTTCCTTCCCCCCTCATGTTTCTGAAACAGGACACCGTTAATCACCCCTTCTGTTTCAGAAACATCCAAATGGAAGGGTCGACCATAGTCCGGCAGAGCCAACTCTGTAGCCCTACTCATCTGTTGTTTCACATCAATGAAAATCCTCTCAGCTTCCTCATTCCAAACCAGTCCGGCAGTGGGGTGTCTCATGCCCTGTTCTTTAACTAAAGCGCGTAAAATCTGGGTTTGGCCTGCATAATTTGGAATGTAATTTCTGCTGTACCCCGTCAGTCCGAGGAATGAGAGCATTTCTTTAACTGTCTGCGGTTTTGGATGATGTAAAATTGTGTCGCGGTGAGAAGAAGAGAGTCCCGCCCCTTTCTGCGAGATCATTCTCCCCAAAAAAGACACTTGACGCCTCGTCACCTGTAGTTTGTTTTTACTGAGCTTAAAACCTGCCGCATGTAGGTGTTCTAAAACCTTTTGAGTCGCTTCTACTGAGTCTTGTACAGTGGGACTAGTGATGAGCAGATCGTCTACATACTGTACAAGCACCGTGTCTGGTGGGAGCATTACCTCGCGCAAAACTTGTTTTAACACTTGATTGAAGATCGCTGGCGACAGCGCAAACCCCTGAGGTAGTCTGGTGTATCGCAACTGCTCACCACGAAAGGTGAATGAAAAATGTCCCTGCATTCTTCAGCCAAAGAAAGACAGAAAAATGCGTTTGCAAGGTCCAGACAGCTGAACCATTCATGTTTTGGGGTCAGATTATTCAATGCCACGTATGGGTTGGGGACTGGCACGGTCTGAGTGGTCAATAATTTATTGATAGCCCTCAGATCGTGTGCCATACGGAATTTATCTGTACCTGGTTTTTGTACTCGTAGAATTGGTGTGTTCCACTCAGCATAGGAGGGCTCAAGGAAGCCACTTTCTTTTAAACCCTGGATTGTTTCTGCGATGCCTGCCTCTGCAGCCGGTTTGTGTGGATACTGTGTGATCCAAATCGGGTATGTGTGATGCACCTGGAACGTTATGGGAGGGCAGTGTATCAGTCCCACATCGGTGGGCCCCTCTGACCACAACGACCCTGGCATACTGTCAATTAAGGGACCTGCCAGCGGGTGGTCCGTCAGTTCACGACCGTGCTCTCTGGGGAGCACATCATGTTGTATCAAAGCCACATCATGTGCCACAGAGTCGATTGAATAACACTCACAGCTGGGGGAATACCAGACGTATGTTAAAGGTGTTTGTACCCAATCTGAGGCCTCTGAGGCCCTCTTTACCATAGGCCCTAAGTCTTTAGCCTGAAACTTTGGATTCAACGCTAGTGAAATATGAGGTGCTGCTTCGGTACTCATCCTGTACCATCCTTCCTGTTCTGGAGTTAAGTTAACAATTGCTGCCACCCCCTCTCGACCCACAAAAATATTCCCAGTAGCAATAGGCCAGATTTTCCCTGCCAGCTGTTTTGCAAAGTGGTCTTGAAACACCTCATCTCCTCCTCGGTCATAAAAGAGAGTGACATGTGGGGGGTCTGGAGGAGCGGAGTACGGATCCCCCTCCACCCATGACCTCAGGTTCAAGCAGTCCCCAGTAGATGTCAACATATTCCTCATGGACGGGTTGGATCACACACGGCGAGTGGGTAGTGGTGACCAGGCCACACTCCAGGGAGGTGCCATCTGGTAGCCTCACCACAAGTCCATCGGAAGAGCGCAAAATTGAGGCTCCCAGTCTGATGAGAAGATCTCTCCCTAAAAGGTTTGCTGATGCATTTTCAGCTACCACAAAGGGATGCAACAGAGTCTGTGTGCCCACTTTTGTGACAAGTGGACATGTCACCGGCAGTCTTTGTTTAGCCCCAGAAAATCCAACC
>NC_056512.1:2335066-2336488 GCF_014905685.2 Nematolebias whitei
GATCTTTTTCATGTTGCTGCTGATCTTTTTCATGTTGCTGCTGATCTTTTTCATGTTGCTGCTGATCTGTTTCATGTTGCTGTGTTCATTTGTGCTCATCTAGTCACACAGACTCATGTCCATGCTGCTGTTCGGCGTATTGTGTTTAATATTTTTATGCTATTAGAGCTTATCATATTTTTAGTTGATGTTTTTCTTAGTTCATATCTTAGATCTTATTACTGTTTTTCTTTTACATTTTATTGTTGGATGTAACTGGGACCCTGTGCACATAATTTTGATCCACCATATGTACCACATGTGGTGCAAATGACAATAAAGAATATCTGCATCTGTATAATACTTTCTGATTCATATATTCATTGTTATTATTATATTATTTTCTTTATTTTTAAATCAATTTATTTTTCATTTTCTTATTTTATCAGTTTATTATTATTAATATTTCTATTATAGCTGTTAGCTGCACCTTTCTTTGTTTTATGCATTTATTCAAAAACAGTATGTAGCTTGAATTAACCACCTGTTTCTTCTTTCTAGTGAAGAGAAAGAGAAAAGAGTCCAGTAAAGAAAAGTCTTATTTCATCACTGAATGAACATGAAGAACTGAACTGGACACAGCAGGAACAACACATGTGTCTTCTTCTGGATGAAGCCCGTGAGACAAGGGACACACAGATACACAATCATTAGTTGGAGGCAGTAGTTTTTATTTTTCTACATTTTGCACTTTTTACTTTTCCTATTAAACAATTTTTTTCTTAAGTGGTGTCCTTGAACATTAAATTTCCTAAACAAATTTTACAATGTTAAGTTCATATAGTGTTTGTTTAAATTCATACTGGAAGTTGAGAAAAATTACTAACTGCATTTGATCTTTGATGAATCCTAAGCTAAGATTACCAGAATCTGCTCAACTGTTATTATGTTAAATGTTTTGTTCTAGGATGAAGTGAGGCAAAAACAGTCAAAAATTCAGAAAGGACAGTTATCATTTATCAGTTATCAGTTATCATTAATCAGTTATCAGTATCATTAATCATTTATCAGTAATCATTTATCAGTTATCATTTATCAGTTATCAGTTGTCATTTATTATTTATAGTTATCATTTATCATTTATCAGTTATCATTCATCATTTATCAGTCATCATTAATCATTTATCATTTATCAGTCATCATTTATCAGTTATCATTTATCAGTTATCATTTATCAGTTATCATTTATCAGTCATCATTTGTCAGTCATCATTTATCAGTTATCATTTATCAGTCATCAGTTATCATTTATCAGTTATCAGTTATCATTAATCAGTTATCAGTATCATTAATCATTTATCATTAATCATTTATCAGTTATCATTCTTCAGTTATCATTTATCAGTTATCATTTATCAGTCATCATTTATCATTTATCAGTTA
>NC_056512.1:2336588-2338994 GCF_014905685.2 Nematolebias whitei
CAGCCATCAGTGTGCTAATGATCCATTGTTAGGCTGATGGTCCTTCTTGAGCATGTGATCAGCTGGTTTTGGTTGTCAGCAGCAAACTGGTTGATCCACTCTGAGAAGGTGCTATTTAAGAGACTGAGCTGAAAACAGCACCTCAGAGTGAGGAGGTCTCTTGGATGACAGACAAAACGTTTTTATATTTTTTTGCTTTGTTTTGTTTTTTGTTTTTTTGAATGTCCAGAGGACCAGATTTAACTTTTTTGGATTTTTCTACCTGGATTATTGAGTATGCATCAGGAGATTTTATAAAGGAGTTTTCCGACTTCTTGGCTGAAATCACACCAAAATATGATCAAGTTTTCATTATTGGGGACCTTAATTTGCACGTGTGCTGTCAGGAGAAGCCCTTGGTTAAGGACTTTTTAGATTTATTGGACTCATTTAATTTAACGCAGCATGTAAATGGTCCCACCCAAGAGCGCGGACATACACATACACGTCCCACCTCCTGGACAGAGAGGAACGATGGTTTGAGAGGAGTAAAGGAGGCCATCTTTGTGAAAAGAAATTGTCTATCGTTAAACAGGGGGTGGAGGCCTTTGTGTTCAACTGTCCCCCTCTTACAATGCTGTTATTGCTAGTATCACTCTGCACTCTGTGAATAGTAAACAGCCATCAGTGTGCTAATGATCCATTGTTAGGCTGATGGTCCTTCTTGAGCATGTGATCAGCTGGTTCTGGTTGTTAGCAGCAAAACTGGTTGATCCACTCTGAGAAGGTGCTATTTAAGAGACTGAGCTGAATACAGCACCTCAGACCGAGAAAGTATTTCGGATGAAAGACGAAACGTTTCTACTTTTTTTTGTTTGTTTGTTTTGCTTTTTGAATGTCCAGAAGACCAGATTTAACTTTTTCAGATTTTTCTACCTGGATTATTAAGCATGCATCCGGATGTACTGGGATGTTGTGTTTGTTGAAAATCCTTCTGAATTTCTCTGATACTCCAGCAACATAAGGGATGATGTTTTTACGTCTGTTTTCCTTTTTCTGTTTATTAGTGTGTTTTGTAGATTTCCTCGCTGACTTGACAAAAGCCTAGTTAGGATATACACAGGTTTGAAGAGCTTCTTGGATGTGTTTCTGTTCCTTTTCCTTCCCTTCTGTCTTTGTGGAGATGCATTCGGCCCGATGCTGTAAAGTTCTGATGACAGAAAGTTTGTGTTCCAGTGGATGGTGAGGGTCAAACAGAAGATACTGGTCTGTGTGGGTTGTTTTTTTTGTAAACTTAAATGTTGAGGCTGTCCTCTCTTTCCATCTGAACCAAACAGTCCAAAAAAGGCAGCTTGTTGTCGTTTACATCCTCTCTGGTGAACTTCTGGTTAGAGATTCATGAGTCTAACAGCCTCAGAGTAGAAGCTGTTCCTCAATCTAGTGGTTCTACTCTTAATGCTCATCAACCTCCTTCGTGAGGGGAGCGGGGCAAAAAAGTGTGTGTGCTGGGTGAGTGGGGTCCTTCATGATGCAGGTGGCTCTCTTCCTGCATCTGGAGGTGTAGATGTCTGTGATGGTGGGGAGGCTGACTCCAACAGACTTCTGTGCAGCCTTCACCACTCTCTGCAAAGCTTTTCTTTCTGCAGCTGTGGAGCCTCCATGCCACACATTGATGCCGGAGCACAGGATGCTCTCCACTGCACACCAGTAGAAGGAGGCGAGGACTGAGCTTCCCAGACCAGCTCGCCTCAGCCGCCTTTGGAAGTAGAGTCTCTGATGAACTTTCTTGATCAGGATGGTAGTGTTGTTGCCCCAGTTGAGGTTGTCATTCATGTGTACACCCAAGTACCTGTAGCTGAAGACCATTTCCACTGCATATCCTCTTATGTTCAGGAGGGGTGTAGGTGTGTTTGTTCCTTCTGAAGTCCACAATCATCTCCTTTGTCTTCTTCACATTGACATGAAGGTTATTCTCTTTGCACCAGCTCTCCAGGTGTTCCACCTCCTGCCTGTAGTTGGACTCATCATTGTTTGTGATGCATCCCACCACCGCTGTATCATCTGCAAACTTTACAACGTGACAGCCTGGATGGGTAACTGCACAATCATACATGAGCAGAGTAAACAGGAGGGGGCTCAACACACATCCCTGAGGGCAGCCAGTGCTGAGGGTTATGGTGGAGGAGGAGAAGTTGAGGATCCTCACTAAAGCCCCCAGTATACTACCACGTATGTCCGTTCACGCGTACGTACGCGTGTACTGTACGCAGAGGGTTCAGTCATGATACTCCAGCATACACCCCGAACAGCTGCAGAGCAGCTTCACAGACAAGGGGCGTTTACCTTCGGGACAAATTGAGGTTGTCGATTGGTCATTTGCTGACATACCTACTGGATTGATTGACAGGTCGGAAAAAAGAAAAAAAA
>NC_056512.1:2339094-2340851 GCF_014905685.2 Nematolebias whitei
TGATGACTGATAAATGATGACTGATAAATGATAACTGATGACTGATAACTGATGACTGAAAACTGATGATTGATGACTGATAAATGATAACTGATGACTGATAAATGAAAACTGATCAATGAAAACTGATAACTGATGACTGATAAATGATAACTGATAAATGATAACTGATGACTGATCAATGATAACTGATGACTGATAAATGATAAATAGCTGATAACTGTCCTTTCTGAATTTTTGACTGTTTTTGTCTCACTTCATCCTAGAACCAAAAAATTTATAACATAATAACAGTTGAGCAGATTCTGGTAATCTTTTCTTAGGATTCATCAAAGATCAAATGCAACTGGAAATTCTTCTCAACTTCCAGTATGTATGTTTTGTATGTATGTTTTATTTATTCATTTCATTTCATCCAAACAAAAAATATAATACAATTTAAAGAAAAGAAAAAAGATATACAATCACCGAAATAAAATGAAAGGCAGCAGAAGAAGAATGAATTCTTATAATATCTGCCCCTTGTCCCCAAAATATATTCCAAACAAAATTACTATACAAAAGCAAGATGAATTAATAAAAAAATAAAAAGATAAAAAATAATAAAAAAAACTTAGCTAAAATATAAGATCAACTGTAAACAATTTTTATGAACTCACATTATACTTAATATTTTTTTAAACTGTATGAATGAATGTATGAGTATGAATTTAAACAAACACTACATTGTAAAATTTGTTTAGGAAATTTAATGTTCAAGGACACCACTTAAGAAAAAAAATGTTTAATAGGAAAAGTAAGAAGTGAAAAATGTAGAAAAATAAAAACTACTGCGTCCAACTAATGATTGTGTATCTGTGTGTCCCTTGTCTCACGGGCTTCATCCAGAAGAAGACACAAGTGTTGTTCCTGCTGTGTCCGCTTCAGTTCTTCATGTTCATTCAGTGATGGAATAAGACTTTTCTTTACTGGACTCTTTTCTCTTTCTCTTCACTAGAAAGAAGAAACAGGTGGTTAATTCAAGCTACATACTGTTTTTGAATAAATGCATCAAACAAAGAAAGGTGCTGCTAACAGCTATAATAGATATATTAATAATAATAAACTGATCAAATAAGAAAATGAAAAATAAATTGATTTAAAAATAAAGAAAATAATGTAATAATAACAATGAATATATGAATCAGAAAGTATTCTACAGATACAGATATTCTTTATTGTCATTCGCACCTCATGTGGTACATGTGATGGATCAAAATTATGTACACAGGGTCCCAGTTACATCCAACAATAAAATTTAAAAGAAAAACAGTACTAAGATCTAAGATATGAACTAAGAAAAACATCAACTAAAAATATGATAAGCACTAATAGCATAAAAACATTAAACACAATACGCAGAACAGCAGCACAGACATGAGTCTGTGTGAACAGACGAGCATGAATGAACACAGCAACATGAAACACATCAGCAGCAACATGAAACAGATCAGCAGCAACATGAAACACATCAGCAGCAACATGAAACTGATCAGCAGCAACATGAAACAGATCAGCAGTAACATGAAACACATCAGCAGCAACATGAAACAGATCAGCAGTAACATGAAACACATCAGCAGCAACATGAAACTGATCAGCAGCAACATGAAACACGTCAGCAGCAAAATGGAACAGATCAGCAGCAACATGACACACATCAGCAGCAACATGAAACACATCAGCATTTTCAGTATTTATTCAACATTTTTTTTTTT
>NC_056512.1:2340951-2341219 GCF_014905685.2 Nematolebias whitei
ATCATTTATCAGTCATCAGTTATCATTTATCAGTTATCATTTATCGGTTATTAGTCATCAGTCATCATTTATCAGTCATCATTTATCAGTTATCATTTATCAGTCATCATTTATCATTTATCAGTTATCATTCATCAGTCATCATTCATCTTTTATCAGTCATCATTTATCAGTTATCATTTATCAGTCATCGGTTATCATTTACCAGTCATCAGTCATCATTTATCAGTCATCATTTTTCAGTCATCAGTTATCATTTATCAGTCAT
>NC_056512.1:2341319-2343619 GCF_014905685.2 Nematolebias whitei
TTATCAGTCATCAGTTATCATTTATCAGTCATCAGTTATTATTTATCAGTCACAAGTTATCATTTATCAGTCATCAGTTATCATTGATTAGTTATCATTGATCAGTCATCGGTTATCAGTTACCATTTATCAGTCATCAGTTATCATTCATCATTTATCAGTTATCATTCTTCAGTCATCTTTCATCATTTATCAGTCATCAGTTATCATTGATCAGTCATCAGTTATCATTGATCAGTCATCAGTTATCATTTATCAGTAATCAGTTATCATTTATCAGTTAACATTGATCAGTTATCATTTATCAGTTATCATTTATCAGTCATCAGTCAGTTATCTTTTGTAGTGATATAGGGTTAGTTAGCGTAGGAGCTCCACTACAATCAGTATTTAATGACAGGTTCTCTCTTTTTCGAGCTACTTGACAGATATGTGACAGAGATACTGTGTTGGAGATGGTCTAATCAGTGACATGAGACGTTAATTTCCTTTGACCCATCAAAATGAATGTGGTCATTTATTAACAGAATCAAAGTTTAACATCAACATTGTACACTTGATTATTCTGATTGAACGCAATAACACAGCTTAATTAATGAGCTTTACAATGAGAAATCATACGGCCATGATTTCTCACTTGCAACTTAAAACAACAGACATATCCTTAGGTCTTAAATAAGTGTCTGCAGGCTTAGCTTATCTTTTACTGGCAGGTAGAAGAGTTTTAAAGATGGGGAATGAAGGAGTTTAAATGGAGAGGAAAGATGGATGAGGGGAAGTGTGTTGATGGAGAACGGCACCCTCCATCCGAACCCAGTTCAGCCTCGGTGCACTGGTAGTGAAGCGGCTCGTTACCTTTGCAGAAGATAGTTCAGCTCCGGTACGGAGTTCCATTTCAAGCTACCTTTCAGCGTCTCCTTAGGATGGCTGAGAATCGTCCGAAGTAGTGACGGTACTCCGTTCAACAACACGCACACCTCACGGGTGGACTCACATGAGCTGTGAGTCCGTCAGAGGTTCCACTCAGATGTGGAAGATTCCATAATCCCAACTAGACTCGGAAGAACTCCCAACTAACTCCAGCACTTCAGAACTTTTGTTCTGCTGTTCGGAACTTCGGTTCATGTCTCAGAACTTTTCTGTTCGGTTCTGCTCTCAGAACTTTGGTTCATGTCTCAGAACTGCTCTCAGAACTTTGAACTGCCTGGAACTAGGAAGTGTCGACATTTAAAGAGTTCTGTTTCCGGTCCCATTTGAGAAGCCCTGATTGGTTGAAAGAACCAACAGGGGTGTGGTTTTAGTGACGTAAGAGGTTACTACAAGTCAGAAAAACAGTGAGATGTTTAGGAACAAACAGAGAAATGTTTTGGAACAGACAGAGAAATGTTTTGGTGAAGTGGGAGGAAACAGGTGCCACCAGTTTCTTATTTCTGTCTGATAGGTTTAAAAACATGACAGTTCGTTCTAATAACTTCTTTCTGACTTTTGACCGACATCACTCCTTTCTCATTTCAGAGAGAAGATCAAAAAATGCATGATTACTCTGTAACAGACATTAACTTGATTTCTACTTTGAATGAGGATTAAAAATCATTAATACTGTTTCACAGTTGATTTAAAATGAGTAGTTCACTTCAACATTTAAAATGGTTTGAACTAAACATCTTTTGATTATCAAGACATTTGTAAAAATAGTAATGACAATATAAAAGAGAGTGTTCTTTCAATTGATTAGTTCAGGATACAAATTAGAAAGTCTCTGGAGGAGCTAATTTGTTATTTCTGGATTCAAATCAATGAAATAACAGTTTCTGTCCCATGAAGGTCTTCAGGGTCAGGTTTTGACCTGAGGCTTAGTTCACTACACTTTTATCAGTTATCATTTATCAGTCATCAGTTATCAGTTATCATTTTTCAGTCATCAGTTATCAGTTATCATTTATCAGTCGTCAGTTATCAGTTATCATTTATCATTTGTTCAGTCATCATTCATCAGTTATCGTTTATTGGCCATACAACTGTGGCCCGAGAGATTCAGCTGAAAGTCCTGGTGCACCTTTTATTTGAACCTGCAGAGATTTGAACAGCTGATCTGAAGCAAACAGGCAGGAGTTCACCTGAACTGAGCACTCCTGCTGTGTTTGATGCTCTCCTCCTTCACCATCCATCATCCATCCATCATCCATCTATCATCCATCCATCATCCATGCATCCATCCATCCATCCATCCATCCGTCCATCCGTCCGTCCGTCCGTCCGTCCGTCCGTCCGTCCGTCCGTCCGTCCGTCCGTCCGTCCGT
>NC_056512.1:2343629-2351572 GCF_014905685.2 Nematolebias whitei
CGTCCGTCCGTCCGTCCGTCCGTCCGTCCGTCCGTCCGTCCGTCCGTACGTACGCAGCAGGCAGCCTGATTTCGGTCAGCCGCGTTCAGTCTGTCCCTCCTCAGAGACAGGCAGACTGAGCGGGGCAGATTGGACGTGGCTGGCTGGGGTCGAGTTGCCTGTTTCGGGTTAAGCAAGAGTAGAGCCACGCTGAAGCCATGGAGCTCGAATGTCCAATGTAAAACTAACTTTACCATGGTTTAAAGTGGCGCTATGGCTCTGCAGACATTGCACATTGCTGTCTTGTTTTGTGGTGTTTCTAGTGTAAAATACTTCCACACAGCGGACATGTTTCATTGAAAAGTTGGTTAGCTGTTAGCCACAGTGCTGCTAACTCATGTTGTAGCTGCTGCAAACTATGAACTGGATTTCCTGAATGTGAGGTGGGTCTTATTACTCTGGGTTCATGAGACACGCCTCCGTTCAGGAAATCCATTCCATAGTTTGAAGCCAACATGCATCATAGATCGGCAATCTCTGCACAATGGATCGGAAAAATCCGATACGTAAATTATGCTGGTATCGGAGGCCGATATAGATACTGGATCGGATTGACCCCATCCCTATTTGTAAAACCAGTCTACATGTCTAGGTGCTTCATTTTATACACCTGTGGCCATGGAAGTGATTGGAACACTTGATTCTGATAATTTGGATGGGTGAGCAAATACTTTTGGCAATGTAGTGTAGCTATTGAGACTAATTAAAGGTGGATCTGATTAGCTTAGCTTCATGGTTTCTATCAGCTGTGCTAAATAAACAAGCCTCGCTCCACTCGTTGTGTAGTGAGATTCTTGAGGGTGGACAAAGCTCAAATTTTTTCAGCCATTATATTGGTTATCAGCGGTCACCCCCTCCCAATATCGACATCAGCGATATCCAAAATCTTCATATCGGTCAGGCTCTAATAAGTACAGTTCATTTACTATCAGACAGGAGGTCCAGCAGCATTAAAATAAGAAAAAATAGACTGAAAAACAGCTTTTTTATTTAAACCAATAAGACGTTAAACACCATCCATCACCTTAATGTCAATCTTGTGCAATAACCGTGAGCAATCATCTCCTTTTGATGCTTTTTACCCTTTTATAAGTTTGACATTGTGAGGAGGAGAAGGTCCTTCAGTGGGCGGGTTCAAATTGAGGTCACATGCCTCACCAGCTGATGGCGGTAATACCTTGTAAACAGGTTTCAGTTCAGGGTGAGAATTTATTTGATGTTTCTGGTAAATTAAAAAGAAGACAGATTATAAAAATTATCAAATTAAACTATATATATCCTGCTAATAAACTTTTAATGAACTTTAGTTCACTATTAAATCTCTGATGAAGCAGATTCTACAAAATCATCTATATTTAAAGTTTTATATCTTTTCTTCATCATTTGATGTATTTGCACTTGTGTCAACTTTTATTGTTCAATTTAGATGTGTGGTTTTGTTTCTTGTTAACAGATATTTCTTATTATTAGCTGTGCTTTAAAGTTTAATTCTTGTTTTGGGATTTGTACATCTGTGGGTTACACAGTTGAACTAAAGACCGGAGCTCTTCTTTAAACATATTTGAGGGAAATATTCCTGAGCGATCCAAAAATTTTGCATCTTTTTATGATTTTTCAGATGAGTTAACTTTAACAGATTATGTAATGGTCACTAAAGTGAAACAGGATTTCATGATAAATCTGGCACCATTTATTTATTGTTTTAATCTTCACATAAAATGTTTTTAAAAATCCTTTCTATCCTCCGTCCCAGACCTGTCCCGGTCCGCCCATCTGTTGGGATCGTCCTTCATGAGCAGGCGAGCCGGGGTCTGTGCAAAGGCCTTCTGCGAGTCAGCAGCTCGTATGATTCTCAGTGGTGACCAGCAGAGCTCGGAGCCTGCAGAACACACAAGGCTGGGATCCGGAGCCTGAACCGGCAGCACGGACGATCTTCTGCGGTGACCAGCGGATCTCGGAGACAGGGAGATGATGCCCTGCACGGCCAGAGCGGGCTCCAAAGCTTCGATAGAGGACCGGGGAGATCGGCGGAGCTCCATCTAGCTCGCTTTGAATTTTGTCGTCGGCCACCACCAAGCACAAAAATGCCTGCACTTCAGCATTAGACCACGGTGTTGTCATTAGGCCCGAGCAGCGAAGCGCTGCTAAGGCCTATTGTAATCGCTCTGTTCAGGTCAGAGCTGCAATTTTTTCAGCCAAATGAATTGGCGTTTTGGAAGCCTTAACATATCCCAAAAGTCATCAAATTTGGCGGACGCATCAGGACTGGTAAAAAATTACGTATTTTAAGGGCGTGGCAAAAATCGCAACAAACGGCTCAAGAGCGCCACCTACAAATTTTCAAAATACCCTCCGCATTAATCTTAGTTTGTCGTAGAAGAATGAAATTTGGTACGCTTGTCCAATTCCCCAAGATGCACAGAAAACACTCTGGCACCAACATTGTACAATAAACAGGAAGGCGGCCATTTTGGAATGCCTGCCCAATTTTCACACCTTTTTGGCGGTTTTCAGACTCCGCATTTGAATGAACTCCTCCTAGGGATTTTGCTCAATCGGTTTCAAACTTGGCCATTTTATCAAAAGGCATGGGAGACGCAAAGTTATCTAAACAGTTTGTTTCAGAGCGTGCTGAAGGGGCGGAGCCAGACCTCAAAGTTTGACATCTCGCCATGAAAAACGAAATGCTAATAACTCCTACACGAAAACTGTCTGAGAAATAAAACCTTCAGTGATTGATCCACATCCAGTCCCCTGCAAGACTGAATTATCAAATCATGACATCACTTAAGCCATGCCCCTGACAACAGGAAGTAAAGTTTTTTGTTGAACCATCCCTATCTGACCCCTGTCACCTGATCAGCATGATAGTGTGTCCAGTGATCGAAGACATGTTGGTGTAACTTGCTTTCCAACACTGACAGTTTTGGGTGGAGCATGTGGGCGGCGTGGCAAAGTAAGACGTAACGCCGTCGCCATACGTTTGCCTCTAAATTCCACAGATTTGAACCAAGGTGCACCAAAATCAGTATGATCCATCATTATCCACCCCTTGAACAGGAAGCCACAATAAGTGGCCAATAGCCTCCACAACGCCCCCTAGAATATTTTAAAACCTAAGCCCCAAGCCATTTTTGGACCGATAATTCTGAAACTCAGTGAACATCTGTATCTTCTCAGGAACTATGAAAAAGTCTCTTGAAGCCCTGGTCCAAAACCAACAGGAAGTCGGTCATTTTGGGTTAGAGTCATTTTTGGCCGTTTCTAATTGAGAATTTTAACAAACTCCTCCTAGGAATTTTGAAGGATTGCCTTCAAACTTGGTTAATATGCCCTTAAGACATTGAAGAGTAAAAGTTATCTAAAGCTTGCGTTTTCGTCTATGTTAAAGGGGCATGGCCAGGCCTCAAAGTTTCACTTCACGCCCATCAATTTCCTAACACTAGAACTTTCACATTGAAAGACCGAAATGCACGAAAGTTGGCATGATTCATCCCTGTTGGATTCCCGAAGATCCACTGTGGTCATATTTTGATGTGATCAAAGCCCGGCCCCCTTGGAACAGGAAATCTCTTTTTTAACTTGGAATGCTCCGTCTTTGACACCATTGACCTAATCAGGATGATCCTGTGTTAGAAGATAGATAATATGGTCTGACTTGATTTAAAGCGCAAACCGTTTTGGCTTGAGGATGTGGGCTTGGCGGCGTGGCGAATTCAGAATTGACACCGTTGCAATACGTTTGGCTCTAAATTGCACAGATTTCAGCCGATGCGCACCAAAATCACTATGATCTACTATTATCCGCCCCTTGAACACGTTTCCATGATAAGTGGCCAATAGCCTCCACAGTGCCACCTACATTATTCCTACAGTTATAGTTCAGTGATACAAGATCTGATCCGTACCAGATTTATTGTGCGTCATCAGTGAGGACTTTTACACACATTGATATTGTGGTTTAACATACGACTCTAGTGCACCCCCTACATTATGCCAACAGTTATATCTCAATGATGCATCATCCTATCTGCACCAGATTTTTGGTGTGTCATCTGTGAGCATTTCTAGACACATTGGTATTGTTCTTTAACATTTGACTAAAGTGCGCCCACTACATTATTCCAACAGTTATATCTCAGTGATACATCATCCGATTGGAATCAGATTTTTGATGCATAATCAGTGAGCACATCTAAGCACATTGATATTGTGGTTTAACATATGAATCAAGTGTACCCCCTAGATTATTTAATCAGTTAGATCTCAGTGATATATCATCTGATCTAAGCCAGATTTGGGGTACATCATTAGTGAGCACTTCTACACACACTGGTATTGTTGGTTAACTTTTGACTCCAGTGTGCCCCCTAGATTATTCCAACAGTTATATCTCAATGAAATATCATCCAATATGTACCAGATTTTATGTGCATGATCAGTGAGCACTTATAGACACATTGATAAAGTTCTTTAACATTGGACTCAAGTGTGCCCCTACATTATTCCAACAGTTATATCTCAGTGATACATTATCCAATCTGAACCTGAGCTTTTGTGCTTGATCAGGGAGCACTTGTACACACATTGGTATTGTGGATTCATGACATAAATTAAGCCCCACCTACTCAGAGAAAAAAACGGTTGATTATTGGATGACACTTCCAGCTTCACACTGTGTAAGATATTAGACTGAAACTTAGTTCGCTAACTGTTGATTACCACATATGACATGTAGAAAAGCATATGACATGTAGAAAAGCATAAAGGAAGTGTTTGTCAAACATTAGCCACAAAACAGGAAGTCACCATAACTCGTGTCTGGAAGGTCAGATTTCGCCTATACTTGTAAGACCTGCAACTGGACGAGTAACAAGATGGACGGAAGGCCATGTCAAAGATTCGGGAAATGCGCCCCGTGGTGAGCGTATACAGGATTGGCATGACAGCGTTCGCAATGGCGACTGGGTGGACTAGCTGGAGCTCACGCAGTTGCCGTAAGGCCGGAGCAGTGCTTTGCTGCGATGGCCTCCAATGCTGCTTGCAGCTTTCATTGTTTTTAAAATCTTAAAAATAGATTCAGCCGCTTCTCTGAGTTCCAAGTAATTGCAAATGGAGAATTAATGTTTTGAAAAGTTTCTGAAAGATCCAATGACTCCTCCCCCTGTCCAACCAATGACCAACAGTGTTCTGACATCACGTTTTGGTGCCGTCTCGACTCGCTTGGCCCCCTTGAGAAGAAAAGACCAAAAAAGGTGCCGGTTCCACAAAAAAAAAAAAACTGTGAAAAAAGGCACAAAACCGTACAGAACCGAGCCAAACCAGGCTTAAGAGGAGCTGTGGAAAAGGCCCATGTGCTGTCTTGGCCCCCAAGATATTGTAGAGCTATTTTATGTATTGTAGCTAACAAGTCCTTTTTGATGTCAGCACTCTGTTCATCAGACGACTGAGGCACACGAGAACATTGATTTTAGTTTCATATAGTTCAAATCTGTTCAAACTTGGGTCTGATTCTGAATTAAACTTTGGTCCTTCCTGTTGTTCCAGCTTCAAGCCCCAGTCCAAGTCTAAGTTAAACGATGGACATAACTATCAGACTGAAGATGAAGATAAGAATAGTGCTGGGATCAGAGACTTCATAAAACACCTGCCTCATCGGAACACAATCTTTCGTTCTAAAGACCCTAAAGGCTCACTGACCAAGATCAGCAAGACTAAACACTCTCAAAGAGAGGTAAGATTTCCTGTTCTCAGATCAGCTTTGCAGGTTGGAGCCTTATCTTTGATCTTTTTTTTTTCCAGTTTCCACTAGAGACTTTCAGCTGGGTTTAGATCTGGACTATTTTCATTAAATGTCTTTGTTGAAGGAGTGTTTTCATGTCTCGTCTTTTGTCCTGTAGCCAACGTCTTCTGACTTGTCTTTTCTGAATATACTTTTTTTTTCATTCAACCTTTATTTAGACAGGTAAATCCCATTGAGCCTCGAGGACTCATTTACAAGAGAGACCTGATTTCAACAAAGAATGATGACAACAATGGACAACCGTGACAACAATAAACAGTTATAAAAAGTCATACTCCAGTTTTTTTTTTTTTAAACAAATAGGATGGCTTAAAAATGGTAACAAAACAGCTAGATTCTAAGGCGAATGTAGAAAACTAAAAACAGGAACATGTCTGCATTGGTCCCTGCCAGGAGTCCAACAGATTCCTAAAGTCACTTAGAGAGGTCAAGGTCGAGAGCTTCAAATGTTTTTGTAAGGTATTCCGGGAAACAGGAGCGGAGTAGGAGAAGGCTCTCTTGGCTAGTTTAGTCCTCACTGAGGGAACACTGCAGGTAATAATGTCCTGAGAGCGCACACTGTAGCTGCACTCACACAGAGACATGTAGGAGGAGATGTATGAAGGCAGCACACCAAGAAGTGATTTAAAGATGGAAATGTACTAGTGGGAGAGTCTGCGTGAAGTTAATGATGTCCAGTTAACCAGTGAATACAGGGTGCAGTGGTGGGTACGATAATCACAGCCAGTTATGAATCTTAGTGCACCATGATAGACAGCATCCCACATCTGCAGCATCCAACATCTGCAGGGTTCTTGTAGGAGCATTCATGTAAATAATGTCACCTTTATCAATGGAGGCAAGGAAAGTCACAGATACAAGGCGTTTCCTAGCATTCAGAGTTAGACAGGATCTGTTTCTGAAAAAGAACCCCAGTTTAACTTTCAGTTTCTTTACCAAGATTTCCACATGAAGCTTAAAAGAGTCAACCAAGATACCCAAATATTTATATGAATCAACAAGCTCAATGGGGACACCATTTGAGGATACAATCGGAGGAAGAACTGCTGGGACCAACTTCCATCCATCCATCCATCCATTTTCTTCCGCTTATCCGGGGTCGGGTCGCGGGGGTAGCAGCCTAAGTAGGGAGGCCCAGACTTCCCTCTCCCCAGCCACTTGGGCCAGCTCTTCCGGGGGGAATCCCGAGGCGTTCCCAGGCCAGCCGAGAAACATAGTCCCTCCAGCGTGTCCTGGGTCTTCCTCTGGGCCTCCTTCTGGTGGGACGTGTCCGGAACACCTCGCCAGGGAGGCGTCCAGAAGGCATCCTAAACAGATGCCCAAGCCACCTCAACTGGCTCCTCTCGACGTGGAGAAGCAGCGGCTCTACTCCGAGTCCCTCCCGGATGATCGAGCTTCTCACCCTGTCTCTAAGGGAGAGCCCAGACACCCTGCGGAGAAAACTCATTTCGGCCGCTTGTATCCGAGATCTCATTCTTTCGGTCACAACCCAAAGCTCGTGACCATAGATGAGGGTGGGAACGTAGATCGATCGGTAAATTGAGAGCTTCGCCTTTTGACTCAGCTCTCTCTTCACCACGACAGACCTGTACAGCGCCCGCTTCACTGCAGACGTTGCACCTATCCGCCTATCGATCTCACGCTCCATTTTTCCCTCATTCGTGAACAAGACCCCAAGATACTTGAACTCCTCCACTTGGGGTAGGACCTCCTTCTTGACCCGGAGAGGGCACTCTACCCTTTTCCGGCTCAAGACCATGGCCTCGGATTTGGAGGAACTGATCTTCTTCCCGGCCGCATCGCATTCGGCTGCGAACCGCTCCAGCGAAAGCTGTAGATCACGATCTGATGAAGCCAATAAGACCACATCATCTGCAAAAAGCAGAGATGCAATCCTAAGGCCACCAAAACGGATCCCCTCAACACCTTGGCTGCGCCTAGAAATTCTGTCCATAAAAGTTATGAACAGAATCGGTGACAAAGGGCAACCTTGGCGGAGTCCAACTCTCACCGGGAACAAGCCCGACTTACTGCCGGCGATGCGGACCAGGCTCTGACACCGGTCATACAGGGACCTAACAGCCCGTATCAAAGGGCCCAG
>NC_056512.1:2351672-2359039 GCF_014905685.2 Nematolebias whitei
TGCCGGTGGGATTGAGGAGGTCTTCAAAGTATTCCGCCCACCGACCCACAACATCCCGAGTTGAGGTCAGCAGCACACCACTCCCACTATAAACAGTGTTGATGGCGTACCGCTTTCCCCCCCTGAGACGCCGGATGGTGGACCAGAATCGTCTCGAAGCCGTGCGGAAGTCGTTCTCCATGGCCTCTACGAACTCCTCCCATGCCCGAGTTTTTGCCTAAGCAACCACCCGAGCCGCATGTCGCTTGGACTGCCGGTACCCATCAGCTGCTTCCGGGGTCCCACAGGCCAAAAAGGCCCGATAGGACTCCTTCTTCAGCCTGACAGCATCCCTCACCGACGGTGTCCACCATCGGGTTTGAGGGTTGCCGCCGCGACAGGCACTGACAACCTTGCGGCCGCAGCTCTGGTAAGCCGCCTCGACAATAGAGGCACAAAGCATGGTCCACTCAGACTCACTGTCCCCCACCTCCCTCGGAACATGTTCAAAGTTCTCTCGGAGGTGGGAGTTGAAACTCCGTCTCACAGGAGACTCTGCCAGACATTCCCAGCAAACCCTCACAATACGTTTGGGTCTGCCAGGTCTGACCGGCATCTTCCCCCACCATCGGAGCCAACTCACCACCAGGTAGTGATCAGTTGACAGCTCCACCCCTCTCTTCACCCGAGTGTCCAAGACATGTGGCCGCAGATCAGATGAGATGATGACAAAGTCGATCATCGAACTGCGGCCTAGGGTGTCCTGGTGCCAAGAGCACATATGGACACCCTTATGCTTGAACAAGGTGTTCGCTATTGACAATCCATGACGAGCACAGAAGTCCAACAACAGAACACCACTCTGGTTCAGATTAGGGGGGCCGTTCCTCCCAACCACACCCCTCCAGGTCTCACTGTCATTGCCCACATGAGCATTGAAGTCCCCCAGCAGAACAAGGGAGTCCCTAGAAGGTGCACTTTCCAGTACCCCCTCCAAGGACTCCAGAAAGGGTGGATAATCTGAACTGCCGTTTGGCGCATAAGCACAAACGACAGTCAGAACCCGTCCCCCCGCACGTAGGCGGAGGGAGGCCACCCTCTCATTCACCGGGGTGAACCCCAATACACAGGCACCAAGTTGGGGGGCAATAAGTACGCCCACGCCTGCTCGGCGCCTCTCACCAGGGGCAACTCCAGAGTGGAAGAGTGTCCAGCCCCTCTCAAGGAAACTGGTTCCAGAGCCCGAGCCATGCTTCCTATTTGAAAAAAGCATCCCTTTGGTTTTGTTGGCATTTAGGACAAGTTTGAGGCGGAACAAATCTGTCTGGATGTAGTTGAATGCAGATTTCAAAAGCTGGAAAGCCTTAGCAACAGTTTTAGCTCGACAATAAACAACTGTGTCATCAGCATAGAAATGTATGGATGCATTAGGGATGTTTTTACCTACATTATGTATGTAGATCGTAAAGAGGGTGGGTCCTAAGACTGAGCCTTGTGGTACACCATTGTTGACTGTTAAATAACTGGAGGAAGTACCATTATGTTGAACACATTGCTTCCGGTCTGAGAGATAGTTAGAGAACCAACCAATGGTGTGATCTGAGAAACTGATTTCTGAGAGTTTATGACACAAGATGTTCTGATCCACAGTGTCAAAAGCTTTAGACAGGTCTAAGAAAAGTGCAGCACAATAATCTTTAGCCTCCAGTGCTTCAACAATGTCATTAAGAACCTTCAGTGAAGCAGTGGTTGTGCTGTGTTGTTTCCTGAAACCAGATTGATGTGGAGGTAAGATGTTAAATGAGTCCAGGTATTTTTTGATTTGAGAGTTTATCAGTTTTTCTAGAACCTTGGCTAAAATGCAGAGTTTAGAGATTGGTCGATAGTTGTTCAGTGAGGTGGGGTCACCTCCCTTCAGCAAAGAAGAACAAAGGCTGTTTTCCAAGTGTCTGGGATGGAGTTTTGCCTTATGGAGAGATTGAATATGTGGGTCACAGGGACTGTGATGATATGAGCAGCCAGCCTTAAGAAATAAGGTGGAAGTTCATCTGGACCTGCAGATCTTTTCGGATCAAGATCTTTTAACAGTTTATTGACCTCACTGACTGAGAATGGAGAAAAAGAGAAGCTGTAATTAACTGAGGATTGACTTGTAGGAGGGATTTGATTGGTAGAAGTTTGGTTATTAAGTGAAGTGGCTGATTTTCCATTAGTAACTGTGTCAAATAAAGAACTAGAAGCAACAAAATGTTTGTTGAGACAGTTCAGGATCTCGTGCTTATTTGACACAGGAACAGAGTTGATGAGAAGTTGTGATGGGAGGTCAGATGATTGGGGGGTGCCTGAGAGAGATTTGATGGTTTTCCAGAATCTGTTAGGGTCATTTAGATTTTTGGAGGTCTGAGATAAGAAATAGTTGCGTTTTGCTGCTTTGACAGCAGTTGTACATTTATTCCTCATCTGTCGAAAACTCAACCAATCAGTGTCTGAGCCAGATTTTTTTTTTGCTGTGGCCCAAAGATGATCTCTCCTGTGCAGGAAGTCAGCCAGCTCTGGAGTAAACCAGGGGCTGTCTCGTCCCTTTATTCTGAACTGACGAAATGTTTGCATGTTTGTTCACAAAATAAATGAAACTATTATAAAAATAGTTCCTAGCAGAGTTCACGTCATCATTTAACAGAATACGATGCCAGTCAAAGTGAGACAGATCCCAGAGGAATGACTGTTCACAAAAACGTTTCAGATCCCTTTTTTTATTAATCTGGGCTTAGAAGGTGGAAGTTTAATATCTCTCAGAGTCGCTGTCATACAATGATCACTCAAAATATTAGCGAATACACCTGTACCAGGGAATTTGTGAGGCATATTTGTTAGAAACAGGTCTAAGATGGAAGAGTTTTCAGGACGGTTTTTATTTAATCTTGTGGGAGAGTTGATCAATTGGGTAAGATTGAGAGACAGGCAACATTCCTTGAATTTATCACAGGGGGGGTCGACTTACCCCAGTCATTGTTGAAATCTCCTGCCAAAAAGATCTCTTTGAATTTTAAATTACCAAGGAATTCCATTAGGGAGGACAGAGCCTCAGGTGTTGCTGAAGGTGGACGATAACAACAGACTACAGATAAAATCTGGCCTCCATTCAAAGTGATGTTTACAGCTAATGCATCAATTTGGTTTGGAATTGTTTTAGAAGACACAAGACTAGCAACCAAAGAATCTCTGATGTAAACAGCAACTCCCCTCCCCTCCCTTTTTTGACGATCACAGCGGTAGATGTTAAATCCATTGATTGCCAGGTCATTATTCATTACAGATTTGTTGAGCCAGGTTTCAGAGATGAAGATTACATATGCCCCAGAAGAACTGACCAGAATTTTCAAGGCATCAAGTTTTCTCAGAATGCTATGTGCGTTTACTTGCAGAAAATGAAGACCATGTTCTTAAAGTCATTTGGTGTTGTATAAATAGTGGGGGGTCCGGGGTTGGGCAGAATCCCTGAGAGCAGTAACAACATTATTATCAGACATTTTCTTGAGTTTTTCATGACTGATGTGTAATTATAGGAGGTAACAACGTGACAATTAGCCCCCATAATCGAAACATGAGAAAAATTAATGAACACGCGATCATTCAGAACCTAGAAACAGTGAAAGTTGCAGTGATGGGCAGAACCAGGTGTATTAACAAGATTCAGTGACTCCAGATAGTCTGAGATCTGAAAATAGTGACAATAGTATGAATGGTGCAGAAAAGTCTCAGACCATAAAACGTGACAATTCAAATGGACAAACAAACCCAATGAGGTGGCCCAACTGCAGTTTAAGTTGGGCTGAGTGGGGCTCCAGCCCCCCGTGAAGATGGATAGATGCTCCCATGAGAAACAGAAGCTGGGTCCAATATCAACAGGCCGAAACAGAAACAGATAATTTGTAGCAAATAGCAGAGCAAGCTGCCAGAAAATCCTCCTGAAATGAAAGGCATGGTCCTAGCTTGTTTCAGGCCAACAGGGGCCAACAGCGTGATCCGGAATAAAAATAATTAATATCCAGGTGAGTTTGGATGGAGGCCTGCAGCAACTCCGATACAAACTCCGAACTTATCTCGAGCACCACGCAGCGCTGCTCCTTCACGTTGCTCCTCCACGCTACTCACGCTGCTCCTCCACGCTACTCCTCCACGCTGCTCCTCCACGCTGCTGTTCCTCTGCTTCTCTGCACGACACTTCCGCACCTGTGAGGGACCAGACTTGAATAAGGATAAAGGTGTTCAAAAATCAGCAAAAATTTCAATTTAATAATTCCAAAATGTTAAAGATTCAAATTTCAATGAAAAAATAAACCAAAAGATAAATAACAAATTTGGGCCCAACTTAAATGAGGTCAACTGAGTACTAACCAAACTGACCTGTTAAACAAAGAACAAAGGGCTGCTTAAATAGGGGTGGAGTAATCCAAATCTGCCACATGAGGGAGGTACAACAGCATAATAAAGGGACAAAAAATACAAAATTATCTAAAACAGCATCTGAAATAAATAAAGCAAAACTAACAAACTTAGCACAAATAAGTGAACACTAATGTGACAAATTAACCAGCTAAAGCCAAATTTAAATAGAAGTGCCCCCTTCCCTCAGTCTTTGAGGAAAAAGTGGTATGTTCCAGGCTTCCTCCTCCAGCTGATCTGCATCTGCAGCACCTCAAAACAAAAGAACAAGTGTTAGTAAACCATTCAGACAAATATTAACTTAAGTGTGTACCCATCAGAAAATACATGTCTAAAATACCTTAAACTTATACATAATGTAATCTGTAACTAATAATGTAAATTAAATAAATACTAACACGATGTGGTGGTGGTAGAAGCATCCACCACAGCATCCGACAGCACGAGAGGCACCCCCGGTTAAAAACAAGACTGACCGGAGAGGCTGAGGCTGAAGTCGTCACTGGTCCGGTCCGGTTCTGCTCCAGTCCGGCTCCGGCGCGCCACAGCATGAGAGACGAAGAGGCTGAAGTTGTCCCTGGCCCGATTTTGCTCCGGTCCTGTTCCGGCGGCGCTTCAAAGCATCGGAGCGTCTCCTCCAGGCGAACACAGTGACTCCACGGAGGTGGACCGTCCTTCGTTAAAAGTAATGGGCTGCTCACTGAAGCTGAGACCGGCTCTGTTGAAGACGAAGTCCCCTACAGCCACCTCGGTTCGGTTCTGGTCCAGTTCGGGGGTCACAGGTACACTTCCCCCACACCAATGAAGACACCACGAGGGCCAGTCCAGCAGAAAACCAGCGAAATACCACCCGGCGAATCTTGTCGGAACCAGATAGAACCACAAAGGTCCAGATGAGAAGTTCGTTGGGGTCCAGAGAGAAGAGAAAAAACACCGGACCTTAGTACGACGACTTCCCAGCTCGAGGGTTCACCTGGCTGGCAGGTTACCGGTGGAATGGGAGGGGCCGGTCCTGGACCAAAATATTTTTTTGGACGGTCCCGTCCGGCTCTCTGAGTCACCGAACACCGAATTCGGTTGGAAGGGGGACCAACTTTAGTCCGGTTAGAAAAAACGGGTCAGTTTGATGATAAAAGACTGCACAGAAGCCAGAGGGAGCTGCCGTCCATCAGCTCGCTGGAAGTGAAGTGACCTGTGTTGTGTGTGTTCGTTGGTCAAAGAACCAGCAGACAAGGACCCCAAGGTGTTGCAGCTGACGGGGCAAATTTATTCTGTTCAAACCAATTCATTCATTCAACCTTTATTTAGGCCAGTAAATCCCATTGAGCCTTGAGGACTCATTTACAAGAGAGACCTGATTTCAACAAAGAATGATGACAACAATGGACAACAGCAACAACAATAAACAGTTATAAAAAGTCATACTCCAGTTTTTTTTTTAAACAAATAGGATGACTAAAAGAAAAAGGTAACAAAAAACAGCTAGATTCTAAGGCAAATGTAGAAAACTAAAAACAACAATAATGTTTTCAGCACAGCAGTTTAAATACCCAGGCTTCCAGGTACACCTTCGATGGGAAAATGGAAAGGAATTAAAGATTTATAACGGCATGGGAACACCTGATGATTGAAACAAATGAAACAAAATGTGAGTTTAACAAGTTTCAAGATGTTTCAAGATGGTCAATTCATCTCACAAGACCCTCGGAGCATGTGGAGGGGCATTAAGTGCATAACAGATTATAAAGGAAGGAGCGAACAATGTCCCAAAGACCTCTGATGCCCTAAACAAGTTCTATGCACGCTTTGAAGACCCGAACAAACCACCCAGCACCAGACTCACCTCACCACCGGATGAAGAGCATCTCAGCGTGACCTCAGCCAAAGTAAGGAGTACCTTCAGAAGGATTAATCCGCACAAAGCAACTGGCCCAGACAACATCCCCGGAAAAGTGTTGAAGGAATGTGCTGATCAGCTCTGCGAGGTGCTGGCAGACATCTTTAACACCTCACTTACCTTGGAGACAGTTCCCACCTGCCTGAAGACTGCCACCATCATCCCAGTCCCAAAAAGCTCTACAGTGACTGGTCTGAATGACTATCGGCCAGTGGCCCTCACCCCGATAGTTGCTAAATACTTCGAAAAACTGGTCATGACTCACATCAAAACAACTATCAACATCAACGAGGACCCTCATCAGTATGCATACCGTGAGAACCGATCAACAGAGATGCCATCTCCTCGGTGGTCCACACCACGCTCAACCACCTGGAGCAGAAAAACTCTTACGTCCGTATGCTCTTTGTGGACTTCACATCCGCCTTCAACACCATGATCCCCCAAACCCTGATGGACAAACTATCCATACTAGGACTAAGCCCCTCCATTTGCAACTGGGTACTAGACTTCTTAACAAACAGACCACAGTTAGTGAGGATCCACAACTTCTCCTCCTCCACCATAACCCTCAGTACTGGCTCTCCTCAGGGATGTGTGTTGAGCCCCCTCCTGTTTACTCTGCTCACGTATGATTGTGCAGCTACCCATCCAGGCTGTCACATTGTAAAGTTTGCAGATGATACAGCGGTGGTGGGATGCATCACAAACAATGATGAGTCCAGCTACAGGCAGGAGGTGGAACACCTGGAGAGCTGGTGCAAAGAGAATAACCTTCACATCAATGTGAAGAAGACAAAGGAGATGATTGTGGACTTCAGAGGGAACAAAAACATCTACACCCCCCTGAACATAAGAGGATCTGCGGTGGAAGTGGTCTCCAGCTACAAGTACTTGGGTGTACACATGAATGACAACCTCAGCTGGAGCAACAACACCACCAGCCTGATCAAGAAAGCTCATCAGAGACTCTACTTCCTCAGACGGCTGAGGCGAGTTGGTCTGGGAAGCTCAGTCCTCACCTCCTTCTACAGGTGTGCAGTGG
>NC_056512.1:2359139-2361662 GCF_014905685.2 Nematolebias whitei
TTAATTTTAAACTGACCACCTCTACTGCATCATCAACAGGAATGCACATTGTAGTGAACTAAGCCTCAGGTCAAAACCTGACCCTGAGGACCTTCATGGGACAGGAACTGTTATTTCATTGATTTGAGTCCAGAAATACAAATTAAGCTCATCCAGAGACTTTCTAATTGTATCCTGCACTAATCAATTGAAAGAACACTCTCTTTTTATTGTCATTACTATTTTTACAAATGTCTTGATAATCCAAAAGTGTGTTTAGTTCAAATCATTTTAAATGTTGAAGTGAACTACTCATTTTAATTCAACTGAAACAGTATTAATGATTTTTTAATCCTCATTCAAAGTAGAAATCAAGTTAATGTCTGTTACAGAGTAATTATGCATTTTTGATCTTCTGTCTGAAATGAGAAGGAGTGATGTCGGTCAAAAGTCGGAGACGGTCGCAAACAAGTTTATTGGAACGAAATGTCATGTTTTTAAAACCTCTCAGACAGAAACAGAGAAGCTGGCACCCGTTTCCTCCCATTTCGCCAAAACATTTCTCTGTCTGTTCCAAAACATTTCTCTGTCTGTTCTAAAACATCTCCGCTGTTTTTCTGACTTGTAGTAACCTCTTATGTCACTAAAACCACACCCCTGTTGGTTCTTTCAACCATTCAGGACTTCTCAAATGAACCGGAAACAGAACTCTTTAAATGTCGACACTTCCTAGTTCCAGTCAGTTCTGAGGGCAGAACCGAACAGAAAAAGTTCTGAGGGTAGAACCGAACAGAAAAAGTTCTGAGACATGAACCAGAGTTCTGGGAGATGATCCAGAGTTCGGAGTTCTACACTTGAACCAAAGTTCTGGTACTGATGAAGTTCGGCTGGAGTTCCTGTAGGAGCCACGATGCCTCGCTGTGACTCCACCCAGTGAAAACTTCATAACTTCTGAGGAGGTCTGTTCTGTGGAACTAGTTCTCACGACTTCTGCCGAGTCGCAGCCACCTTGAGGAGACGCTGAAAGGTAGCGTAACAAGGACCTCTTGACCGCCGCGGATTCATCCTCCGCCAAAGGTAAAGAGTCGTTGAGCTTCACTACCAGTGTACCGCAGGCGAACTGCGCTTCAAAGGAGCGTGTTGTTCTGGTCTACACAAAACATACATTCTCATCTATCTTTTTCCTCTCCATTTAAACTCCTTCATTTCCCATCTTTAAAACTCTTCTATCTTGCCAGTAATTAATCCAGATATTTTCAGAAATGTCTGTTGTATTTCAGTTGCAAGTGAGAAATCATGGCCGTATGATTTCTCATTGTAAAGCTCATTAATTAAGCTGTGTTATTGCGTTCAATCAGAATAATCAAGTGTTCAATGTTTGATGTTAAACTTTGATTCTGTTAATAAATGACCACATTCATTTTGATGGGTCAAAGAAAATTAACGTCTCATGTCACTGGTTTTTAGACCATCTCCCACACAGTATCTCTGTCACATATCTGTCAAGTAGCTCGAAAAAGAGAGAACCCGTTATTAAATATTGATTGTAGTGGAGCTCCTACGCTAACTAACCCTACATCACTACAACGTAAAGAGTGATGTGACATCAAAAGAGACCATTGTTTCATCAGTCTCCATGATCACATCCCTCACCTTATCCACAAAGTCCATGGTGTTCTGTATGTGGTGTTCTGAGCTGCCAACTAAAGGGATGAGTACAGACGCCAGATATTTGGAAACATTGTAAGTGACAGAGTTAATCATGCTAACAATTGGTCTTAAAGATACACCTTGTGTGTGGATTTTAGGTAAACCATACAGACTAGGTGTGGCCTCCCCTGAGTACAGTCTGTGGTACAGAAAATGGTCAATAGCCTTGTCCTGCTCCAAAATTTTCAGGCAATCTATCAATTTCTTCTTGTAACCACTTCCTGGATCTCTTTTCAGAGGTTCATAAGTGTTTAAGTCACTACAGAGTGTCATAACTTTCTCATGATAGTCTTTCTGGTTCAAAATTACTGTGCACCTTCCTTTGTCTGCTGGGAGAATGATGATGTTTTTGTCCTTGCTAAGAGTGGTGAGTGCGTCCCTCTCCTCTCTACTGATGTTGGAAGATGTCGGTTTGGCATTGCTGAGGCAGGCTGAAACTTTGATTCTGAGCTGTTCTGCTTCAGCCTCTTTAATTTTGTTGTTGCGGATGGCTGACTCAGTAGCTGTGATCATCTCCACCAGAGGAATTCTACTTGGTGCAACCGCATAGTTCAGTCCCCTGGCAAGAATCTCTGTCTCCGGCTGGGTGAGCTGTCTGTCAGATAAATTCTTCACCCACTTTTCTGTCTCTCTGTCATGTAATTGATTACTGGAGTGTTGTCCTACACTGAATGTGTTGTTATTGGAATAGTGATAGTGTTGATGAGTTATTAGTAAGTTAAACTTGTTTTGTTGTCGAGTGTTGGACTTGACATACTGTGCTAAGCGTGCCTGATCTGTACAGTCCAACACTTGCTGAAGTGTGGTCTGATCTAGACACATAGTTAGTTTCTG
>NC_056512.1:2361762-2379780 GCF_014905685.2 Nematolebias whitei
TGGTCTGGGAAGCTCAGTCCTCACCTCCTTCTACAGGTGTGCAGTGGAGAGCATCCTGTGCTCCAGCATCAACGTGTGGCATGGAGGCTGCACAGCTGCAGAAAGAAAAGCTTTGCAGAGAGTGGTGAAGGCTGCACAGAAGTCTGTTGGAGTCAGCCTCCCCACCATCACAGACATCTACACCTCTAGATGCAGGAAGAGGGCTACCTGCATCATGAAGGACCCCACTCACCCAGCACACACACTTTTTGCCCCACTCCCCTCAGGAAGGAGGTTGAGGAGCATTAAGTGTAGAACCACTAGACTGAAGAACAGCTTCTACCCTAAGGCTGTTAGACTCATGAATCTCTAACTAGAATAATCACTGTGAAAAATCACATCATGTTGCTGCTGATCTGTTTCAATGTTGTGTTCATGCATGCACATCCGTTCACACAGACTCATGTTCATGTTTGTGCTGATGTTCAATGTTTTATGTTATTAGTGCTTAGTGTATATTTAGTTGATATTTTTCTTAGTTCATATCTTAGATGTTATTACTGTTTTTCTTATACATTTTATTTTTGGATGTAACTGGGACCCTGTGTACATAATCTCGCTCCACCACATGTACCACATGAGGTGCGAATGACAATAAAGAAACTCTGACTCTGACTCTGATGTTTTCAACAGTTTTACAACATTCTATTGCATAAAAGGTAGAGACACAATTCAGCACATTCACCTCTCCCCAGCGTGGCTAGGCATGAACTAAGAAGAGTAGTGTGAACCTATGGGAAGTGGCGCAACAACAGGAAGTAAGAAAATAAAAACTTCCACACCAGAGCAAAGTACAATACATATACAAGGAAAACAAACTTACATGGACAGTAAAAAAATGGGTTTGAGAAGAAGATCTTTACACACCTATTACACCAAGATGCTTTCCATCCATCCGTCCATCCATCCATCCATTTTCTTCTGCTTATCCGGGGTCGGGTTGCGGGTAGCAACTTAAGTAGGGAGGCCCAGACTTCCCTCTCCCCTGCCACTTGGGCCAGCTCCTCTGGGGGAATCCCGAGGCGTTCCCAGGCCAGCCGAGAAACATAGTCCCTCCAGCGTGTCCTGGGTCTTCCTCTGGGCCTCCTCCCGGTGGGATGTGTCCGGAACACCTCACCAGGGAGGCGTCCAGGAGGCATCCTAAACAGATGCCCAAGCCACTTCAACTGGCTCCTCTCGACGTGGAGAAGCAGCGGCTCTACTCTGAGTCCCTCCCGGATGATCGAGCTTCTCACCCTATCTCTAAGGGAGATCCCAGACACCCTGCGGAGAAAACTCATTTCGGCCGCTTGTATCCAAGATCTCGTTCTTTCGGTCACAACCCAAAGCTCATGACCTTAGATGAGGGTAAGAACGTAGATCGATCGGTAAATTGAGTGCTTCGCCTTTTGACTCAGCTCTCTCTTCACCATGACAGACATGTACAGCGCCTGCTTCACTGCAGACGCTGCACCTATCCGCCTATCAATCTCACACTCCATTTTTCCCTCATTCGTGAACAAGACACCAAGATACTTGAACTCCTCCACTTGGGGCAGGACTTCCTCCCTGACCCAGAGAGGGCATTCTACCCTTTTTTTCCAGCTCAAGACCATGGCCTCAGATTTGGAGGAACTGATCTTCATCCCGGCTGTGTCACACTCGGCTGCAAACCGCTCGAGCGAAAGCTGTAGATCAAGATCTGATGAAGCCAATAGGACCACATCATCTTCAAAAAGCAGAGACGCGATCCTAAGGCCACCAAAACGGATTCCCTCACTATCTTGGCTGCACCTAGAAATTCTGTCCATAAAAGTTATGAACCGAATCAGTGACAAAGGGCAACCTTGGCGGACTCCAACTCTCACCGGGAACGGGCCCGACTTACTGCCGGCAATACGGACCAGGCTTTGACACCGGTCATACAGGGACCTAACAGCCCGTATCAAAGGGCCCAGTACCCCATACTCCCAGAGTACCTCCCACAGGGTTCCCTGAGGGACACGCTTGGTCGAATGCCTTCTCCAAGTCCACAAGACACATATAGAATGGTTGGGCAAACTCCCACGCACCCTCCAGGACCCTGCTGAGGGTATAGAGCTGGTCCAGTGTTCCAAGACCAGGACGAAAAACGCACTGCTCCTCCTGAATCCGAGGTTCGACTTTCCGACAACCCTCCTCTCCAGAACACCCGAATAGACCTTACCAGGGAGGCTTAAGAGCGTGATCCCCCTGTAGTTGGAACACACTCTACGGTCCCCCTTTCTGAATAGGGGGACCACCACCCCGGTCTGCCAATCCAAGGGAACTTCCCCCGATGTCCACACAATATTGCAGAATCGGGTAAGCCAACACAACCCTACAACATCCAGAGACTTAAGGAACTCCGGACGATTCTCATCCACCCCTGGGGCCTTGCCACCATGGAGCTTTTTAACCACCTCGGTAACGTCAGCACCAGAGATTGAAGGGCCCGACCCAGAGTCCCCAGGCTCCACTTCCTCAGTGGAAGACTTGCCGGTGGGATTGAGGATGTCTTCAAAATATTCCACCCACTGACCCACGACATCCCGAGTTGAGGTCAGCAGCACACCACCCCCACTATAAACAGTGTTGGTGGTGTACCGCTCCCCCCACCGAGATGCCGGATGGTAGACCAGAATTGCCTCGAAGCCGTGCGGAAGTCATTCTCCATGGCCTCTCCAAACTCCTCCCATGCTTGAGTTTTTGCCTCAGCGACCATCCAAGTCGCATGTGGGACCCTTCCAGGGTCATGCCGCTTAGGACTCCCGGTACCCATCAGCTGCTTCCAGGGTCCCACAGGCCAAATAGGCCCGATAGGACTCCTCCTTCAGCCTGACAGCATCCCTTACTGCCTGTGTCCACCACTGGGTTCGAGGGTTGCTGCTGCAACAGGCACGACAACCTTGCAGCCGCAGCTTCGGAAAGCTGCCTCGGCAATAGAGGCATGGAACATGACTCACTCGGACTCAATGTCCCCTACTTCCCCCAGAATGTGTTCCAAGTTCTCCCAGAGGTGGGAGTTAAAGCTCTGTCTCACTTTCCATCCAGCAAACAAAATAAATAAAAAACTGTTCTTTTTGTACTCCTGTCCAAAATCAGCCTGTGACAATGTATAGCAAGTCCTCATTATTATTAGTTCTGTTTGGTTACACCATTCATGATTGATCTCCCCATAATTTCTAAGAGCGCCCGTGGAATTGAAATTTAAAAAGGATACCCACTTTTGATCTGATATCTAAATAGCTTCTACTACATCCTAGTTTTACCCTCCTGCTGCCCTTGGTTCAAAAAGCCTCAGTGTTAAGAATGATGCCTCGTTGGTCATTTTGAGGCAAGGGCAACAGGAGGGTTCCATGTGTTCTTACCATCTGAAATTCTTCTCTTGAATCTAAGAATTGTAAACCATATTTTTGTTTTGTTTTCAGGATACCCTGTCCCCATCTTCATCATCAGACGAAGACGACAGTGAGAAGAAATGGAGGCGACATCAAATCTCTATAAGAAAAAAGCTCAATTTGTTCTTCAAAAAGAAGGTAAAAGAGAAGAAGGAGAGGGACAAAGAGCAGAGACCAGATGAAGGTGGCCCTCATCCTCAGAGGCCCACTGATCTGCCGACTGCTAAAGAACCAGACAGACCAGAGGCTATCCTCTCTCCCAGTAAGCTCTTTGGCTTTTAAAATCAGACGAAACACAAGAAAATTTGTAGAATTGTCAATTGTCCATTGAAAGATGCAAATGGTCTACATGTGTGATTCTCTGAGGCCAAGTCATTTCAACATTACGTGTTAACATAAAAAGTTCTGGTCAAACAAGATGATTTATACTTTACATCAGAATCCTTAACCTACATACAGTATTTTAATTTATGTTAATACAATTTTAATTTCAATTTCTTTATCAATTTTTCAACATGAGGCTTAAAAGAGAGATGAGCATTGACCATGAGTTCCAAGTATTTGTAAGGATAGACAAATCCAATAGGAACACCGGATAGATAATAGATAGATATCGTAGATAAGATAGAAGGAAGGGCTGCTGATACCAATTTCCTTTTTGAAAACAACATCCCTTTGGTTTAATCATCATTTAGAACCAGTTTGAGACAGAACAAATCTGACTGAATGATGTCTAATGCAGACTGTAAAAGCTGGAAACCCTTAGCAACAGATTTAGCTCGATAATAAGCAACTGTATTGTCAGCATAGAAATATAAGGATATGTCAAGAATGTTCTGACCTACCGTACATTACTTATGCAGATTGTAAAGGGAGTGGGTCCTAAGACTGAGCCTTGTGGTACACTATTGTTGACAGTTAAATAACTGGAAGAAGTACCATTGTGTAGACATTGCCTCCGATCTGAGATAATTAGAAAACCAACCAACAGTGTAATCTGAGAAACCAATGTCTGAGAGCTTATGACATAAGATGTCATGATCTACAGTATCAAAAGCTTTAGATAGTCTAAATAAAATGCAGCACAGTAGTCCTTAGTAGGGGTGAGTGATATGGCTCAAATACAATATCGTGATATTTCAGAGCATTCTAATGATAACGATAAATTTTGTCATATAAAAAAACAGAAATCGTAGTTGTTCATTTGATTAAATTAATTTTAATTAATTAATTTAATCGTTCATTGTGCTGTGTTGTTTCCTGAAACCAGATTGATGGGAAGGTAAGATGTTAAAAGAATCCAAATACTTGGACTTGAGTATTTATCAATTTTTCTGAAACCTTAGCTAGAATACAGAGTTTGGAGAGTGGTTGATATTTTTTCAGTATAGTGGGGTCTCCTCCCTTCAGTAAAGGTAGAACAAAAGCTTTTTTCCAATCATTTATTTTCCATTCAACCTTTATACAGGTTAGTCTAACTGAGTTGTGAGGACTCATTAACAAGAGACCTGTTTTAAACAAAGAGCACTGATGAGGTACAGACAACAATAAACAATCATAAAAGTAGGGATGCACGGATCCACTTTTTTTTTTTAAACTTTTGATCTGATCGCAATACTTAAATTTGGATGTCGGCCAATACCGATACCATTCCGATATTATCAGTATTGATTTTATATGATGTAATAATCTCCTCTCTATAGGCAAGTACAATTTGTACAACTATATGAATGAATGGGGAAAAAAAAGATCTCACTTGTAAATGAATCTTTGAGGCTCAATGTGATTTATCTGTCTAAAATAAAGGTTGAATGAATATGCATGCATGTCCACAAAGGCAATTTGAGGTAAGTTTTATTAATGTTGGATACGTTTCAAAGTTAGAATTAAATCCTGCTAACACAAAACCTGTTTTTGTTTTTATTCCTAGCTTTAAAGTGGATATTAACGTGATTAAAAGGCTTTAAACATCTGCTAAGTTCATGGCATAAACCAACACAGACATGCTCCTGTTTTTAGTATTTTACATCGCTTTATAATGTAGCTGTTTTTGTTTCGTTTTTTTATACACAGTATATAATTTTCTTGTATTTTATTTTCAATTCATATGCTTTTTTATGATTGTCTGCTGTTGTACTGAAAAATATCTCCTGGAGGGAAAAATATATATTTTGGCTGAAAGTGTTCACTCAAGCTGTGAATTCCTTCGTTTTTTACAACTGATGGTGGTTGGTCATTAATTACGGTGAATTTTAGCAAATTATCGGTAAACGTTCGAGCTCCGTGGCTTCAGCGGCATGTTATTCTCATTCAATCCAAAGCAGGCAAACTGATTTTGGTCAGCCCTGCTCAGTCTGCCCCTCCTCTGAGACTGGCAGACTGGGCGGGGCAGATTGAGCGCGGCTGAGTGAAATCAGACTACCTGCTTCGGATTGAACTAGAAGAACACACCACTGAAGCCACGGAGCTTGAATGTCCAACGTAAAACTAACTTTACCGCGGTTTAATGTGGCGCAATGTTTGATTAAGTTTGTTGTATTGTAGGTTGTGACGGAGCTTCCTCCTCTCGGTACAGCGGCTTTGCAGACATTGCACTTTGCTGTCTTGCTTTGTGACGTTTCTAGTGTAAAATACTTCCACACAGCGGACATGTTTTGATGAAAAGTTGGTTAGCCTAATTGTCTGTATATAAGCCACTATATGCAGGAGCATCTTAATTATGCATTTTTTTCACATTTTGCAAAATTTATATATTTTTTTATTTTGACAGACTTCCTGTTGTTTCTCAGCAGCTTCATGAATGGGTCAAAACAGCATCTCATTGGTCATTAAGGTTGCACTTCTGGTCACATGATGACAGAGTAGGTAGAGTTATGGTAGTTAATTCTGAAACCATGACCTAGAATCGTAGCACATCTGATTACCTGCGGGCATTTTCCCTGTGTTTCAAATACCTGCCCCAAAGAGGGGTGAGGTGTTGGGAGCCAAGAGCACCCAGCCTTGTCAAAAGTAAATCATAGACATTGGCTCCAAGATACAAGTGCATTAATGAGGCTTCCTGTTTATAGTAAGCAAAGGTATAAAAAAAAAAGGTGCTAAATTCTTCAGATCATCCATCCATCCATCCATTTTCTTTACCCGCTTATTCCATTTTGGGTCACGGGGGTCGCCGGTGCCCATGTCCAGCAATCACTGTGCGAGGGGCGGGGGACACCCTGGACGGGTCGCAAGTCCATCACAGGGCCACATAGAGACAAACGAGACAAACAAACATTCACTTTCTCATTCACACCTAGGGACAATTTTAGAGTTACCAATCAGCCTAACATGCATGTTTTTGGTCTGTGGGAGGAAACCGGAGCACCCGGAGAAAACCCACGCATGCACGGAGAGAACATGCAAACTCCACCCAGAAAGGCCCCTGGACCGGGGTTTGAACCAAGGACCTGCTCGCTGAGAGGCAGCAGCTCTACCAGTTGCGCCACCGTGCTGCCTTCTTCAGATCAATTACTGTATTTTATGCCTCGTGACAGCCAGTGTGTGCACAGAGGACGGAGAACAGAGCGATGGGTGCTTTTTTTTTTAAGCCGTGTTAAAGCTGCCCCCCTCCTTCAGTTGTTCAAGATGTGAGCTCAGCTGAGCAGAAGTGCTCTAAGCAGTCAAGTCTACATATTTTAATAAAAGTTTTAAAGTTCTTTGTGTGACATATTTCTGTGTACGGTACGTGTGTTTAAATACAGAGACCTACCGTAATTTTAAGCTCACATCCAAACATTAAATGGAGCAGAGACAACAGGTGGGGCTGTACAATGAATCCCCGCGGCTTAACAGCCGGGGCATCTTATTTATTTACAAAATTATGAATTTTCTTATATTTCATTTGTGCGGCTTTTACACAGCTGCGCTTTGTAGTCCAAGCATTACGGTACTGTATTTACTCACGTTTCAGCTGGCTGCAAATTATGAAATGGATTTCTTGAATGTGAGGCAGGTCTTGTTACTCTGGGTTTCAGGAAATACACCTGTGTTCTGTAGGGTTTTGTCATTTTCCTTCCACCAGGTTCCTGAAGGCAGGGGCGGCGCTGATGAGCAGCTGCAGCTGAGACCATTTTCCCTAATTGGTGCCAGGAATACTTAAGGCTCCAGTTGAGCTCCAGTCATTGCTGGAGCATTGTTCTACCTGCCGGTACATATGCCTCCAGCCCTGTATAGTGTTCAAAGATTGAAAAGACTTACCTTGTTTTGTGTCCACATTTTCAGAGTCTTGATGTCCTGGATCCCGTCTTGTATTTTGAAGTATTGAAGAAGACCCTGAGGATAAACTTACTTGTGTTTCCTCGTGCTCAGCTGCCTGCACACTCATTCCACCACTTGCCTTTGCAGTCTGCCTGGTCATCATCCTGGAAGGAGAAAAACCCTCAGCCTGTCCATCAGCCATCCTAACTACTTTCACTGTAAGCCTCTCAAAGACCTTGAATATTCAGTTGTTGGATCATCTCCTCGTCATAAAGTAATCCTCCTCCTCTGTCTTCACAGACCCAGATCATGTTTGTAAATAGTTTATTTTTCACTCACTGTAAAATAAACATTGTTCAATTACGTCTGAGTTTGGTTCTGTTTTCCTCTCAGTCTGTTCACTTGGGTAACTCCACATTACAACAGAATGCTCCAGCCAGAAATCACCCAGAACATGACTGAGAGAGAACAGTCCCAACACTCACTGTCCTCACAGGCAAAGCGCATCGACAACCATGATGTGACCCTACAACAGATCCTGGAATTACAGAAAAGTAATCAGTTCAACCTTCAGGAAATGGGAGGTATGGTTTTTGCTTTAACTCAAAGAGTTTCTACTCTGTTACCTACGTCCCAAAGAGTTCCACCAGAGAACCTCAATCCTCGAGCCGCAACCAGAGATGTGGACACCCAGCCCAGTGAGATAACTTTCAGACCCTCTGATTTTTTTTTTCTGGTGATCCCGATCACTGTGGTGGTTTTCTTCTGCAGTGTCGCTTGGCTTTTAATCAAGCTCCTAAAACTTATTCTTCAGACGCTTCCAAAATAACGTACATTGTAAACCAATTGAAAGGGGATGCTCTTCGATGGGCCAACGCCCACCTGTCAACTCGATCTGTCGAGACTCTAACTTTTGCCTGTTTTTTAAAAGATTTTGAACTTGTGTTTGATCATCCACTCCAGCAGGAGGAAGCAGTGAAGCGCCTCCTGACACTACGGCAAGGCAGAAGGTCCGTCGCCGAATATGCCCTCGAGTTCCGGATTACTGCAGCTCAAACTAAATGGGATGAGTTGGTTCTAAGAGGTACTTTTCTTCATTCATTGTCCGATTACATTAAAGATCAGATTGCCGCCCGAGACGAACCCAAGTTTGAATGATTTAATAAAGTTGGCCACTCGTCTGGATAATCGCCGATTAGAACGTAATCGGGAGAAGAACTACAATTCCCAGAGACCCCCTGTTTCCGGGTTGCGTCACACGCCGAAAAGCTACGGCTACTACACTGCCGGCTCAGCTCCTGTTTCTGAGGCTCGTTTTACACAAAAGGAATCCAGTCATTCTTCAACTTCTAACGAAGCCGAGACAGAACCTATGGAGATCGGACGAACTCATCTAACACCAGAAGAGAAACGGGAACATATAAAAGCGCGAGCCTGCATGTATTGTGGTAAGCTTGGACATTTTGTTGCTCGCTGCCCGCTTCGGGGAAACGAACATTCTCACCATTAAGGCAGGAGATCCTGGTGGGAAATTCTTCTCTTTCTCCTGCACCTCGTTTAACCCTCCTAGTGACTATTTTATCTAAACAATGTCAACTTCCTATTGTAGCACTCATCGATTCCGGAGCGGAACAAAATCTCATCAGCAGAGACTTGGTGACCCAGCAAGGCTTACCTACCCAGAACCAACCGACCCCAATGAGAGTTACCGGAATCACTGGACAAAATCTCACCCAGATACACAACCTGACTCAGGACATTCATTTTATCACCTCAGGAAATCACCACGAGCGGGGTAGGTTCTTCATTTTTGACTCTCCTTCTTCACAACTTATATTGGGTTTCCCTTGGTTAAAGACTCACAACCCCATAATTAACTGGGAGACAAAAAGAATTGAAAAATGGAGCTCTTTTTGTTTAATTGTTTACGGTCAGCCATTTCCTTCTCATGTAAGAAGAAAGAGGAGATACCCGAAGAGTCTGATTTATCTAATATTCCGTCCGCATACTTTGATCTTAAATCCGCATTTAGTAAATCTCAGGCACTATCTTTGCTTCCTCACAGACTGTATGATTGTGCCATTAATCTGCTGCCGGGAGCTCCTCTCCCCTCAAGCAGACTGTTTAACCTTTCAGGCCCAGAAAAAGAGACTATGAAGAATTACATAGTCATTAAATTCCGGTATTATTCGTCCCTCTACTTCCCCTGTGGGAGGAGGATTTTTTTTTGTCTCTAAGAAAGATAAGACGTTAAGACCCTGCATTGATTATAGAGGGCTTAATCAGATTACTGTGAAAAGTAAGTACCCCCTGCTTCTGATCGACTCTATCTATGAACAACTTCATTCGGCCACTATTTTCACTAAACTGGACCTTCGTAACGCTTACCATCTTGTGAGAATAAAAGAGGGAGACGAGTAGAAGACAGCCTTCAAGACCCCGTTAGGACATTTCGAATACCTGGTAATGCCTTTTGGCCTTACCAACGCCCCAGCAGTTTTTCAGGCCCAAGTTAATGATGTCCTCCATGATTTTCTTAACCAGTTTGTCTTTGTGTACCTGGATGACATTCTCATTTACTCCACTGACCCTATACAACACACCCAACATGTCAGGTCAGTTCTGCAAAGAATTTTCGAAAATCAACTCTATATGAAGGCTGAAAAGTGCGAGTTTCACGTCTCCACAGTCTCATTTCTTGGTTTTGTTTTTGAAGGAGGACAATATCGCACAGCCCCCAACAAGGTTAAGGCAGTGGTGGATTGGCCCATCCCGGAGAACCGAAAGCAGCTGCAATGATTCCTGGGCTTCGCCAATTTTTACAGGAGGTTCATGAAAGGGTACAGTCAGGTTGACAGCCCCCCTCACTCAGCTCACCTCCACACTACGGACCTTCAAGTGGACTCCCGAAGCAGGTTCAGCCTTCAGCAAGCTCAAGGATCTGTTCTATTTTGCATAAGCTTCGCCCTTTAAGGCTGTTGCTGATGGGTTTATCCCGATATGCGAAGCATTGCACTGAAAAATTTAGTCCACGCCCACCTGCTGTGTGGGCCCCACCTGGTCCGTATAAATTACGTTAAGAGCGGGAAATCGGCTCCCCATTTTTTCTTCAGCAAGCTAATAGCACTGTCAGAAGAACGAAGAAGGAAAGTTGTGTAGATGACCAACCTTTGTTAAGAATGTTTGGCCCGGCACGTCGACCTCCGGTCGTCCGGTGAGCTCTCCTCCCTGAGGAGAAGCTGACGAGCAGTCTTGTTTTAAGGTAAGCGCCGAGGAATATTTCTCAGTGACAGGTCGCTACACGCTGGACAACGCCATCTTATAATTTTCCTCTTATCGCCGACCCTCGGAGCGAATCGGATGGTTCCTCCGGGACAGGCGGCGCTCAGCTGCAGCCCCCCGCTGCTCATTCCCTCCTGGAGAGCGTAGTGTCGGTGGAGGGGGGCCGAGTGAATGCTCACCCCATCCTACCTCGTTTCGCATCTGTGATCACACCGCTCCCGGCCGACGGTGCCCTTTGGGGTTGCCCTGCATAACCCAGGAGGCAGCTGACATGAAGGGACCCTTTCTTACGTCCCACGCCTTTTCCCGCCTGTTCGGATGATCCGGTGGGAAGGTTGTTTTTACTAGGTTCCATTCCGGCTCACCGTTCTGATCCATCTGGCCTTGTTTTCCCAACAGGACGTCCTACGGGCGAGGCCACAGCCAGTTTTTCCTGGTAGATTGGGGAAAAAAAAAAAGATGGCTCTAGAGGAATGGCGACATTGTTTAGAGGGCACTGATGTTCCGTTTCTAATATGGACTGATCACAAAAACTTGGTTTACATTCAAAATGCTAAACATCTTAATCCCAGGCAAGCGAGATGGTCACTATTTTTTGCTCGATTTAACTTCTGTCTCACCTACAGACCCGGATCCAAAAATGTCAAACCGGATGCTCTCTCTCGCCAATTCTCAGCATCAGATGACGGTGAAAGGGAGGTCAGCATCATCCCTTCATCCTGTATGGCCGGTGCACTCTCATGGCCCATCACTGAGGAGGTCCTGGAGGCTCAAAAGGTGGAACCTGATCCCAAGACCAGCCCCAAGGACAGGATGTTTGTTCCCTCAGCGGTGAAGGCCCGTGTCCTCGACTGGGTCCACACCAACAAATTGTCATGCCATCCAGGAACCAACTGCATGTTGGCTCTAATAAAGAGACACTTTTGGTGGCCCACTATGAGCCAAGATGTTAAAGAATTTGTCTCCGCCTGTCAGACCTGCAACAGAAACAAGAGTGGACATAAACCACCCGCAGGCTTACTTCAGCCCCTCCCTACTCCTAGTCGGCCGTGGTCCCACATTTCGTTGGACTTTGTTACTGGGTTACCTCCGTCAGCAGGCCATACAGTCATTCTCACTATTATCGACAGATTCTCCAAGGCTGTCCACCTTGTTCCCCTGACCAAGCTACCCTCCGCTTTTGAGACAGCCCAGTTTTTGGTACAACATGTCTTCTGTATTCATGGCATTCCTGTTGATGTGGTGTCCGACAGAGGTCCACAGTTCATTTCTCAGGTTTGGAAAGCTTTTTGTAATTCTTTGGGTGCTTCGTCTAGCCTCACGTCTGGTTATCATCCCCAGTCTAACGGCCAATCGGAGAGATGCAACCAAGAGAACGAGTCTACCCTCCGGTGTATCATTCAGGAGAACCCATCTGCATGGTCGCAACACTTGGTCTGGGTAGAGTATGCCCACAACACACATACCTCTTCTGCTACCGGGTTATCTCCATTTGAGGCCTCCCTGGGTTATACACCCCCTCTCTTCCCCAGTCAGGAAGTTGAAGTTGCTGTACCATCTGTACAGCACTATTTCAGACGCTGGAGACGCATCTGGCATCAAACTAAGGCAGCATTACTTCGCACCATGGCTACAAACAAGAAGATGGCAGATCGCCACCGTTCCAAGGCCCCATCCTACTCAGTCGGCCAACAGGTATGGCTGTCCACCAGAGACATTAATTTAAAGGATTACCCCAAGAAGTTGGCTCCCCGGTTCAATGGACCTTTTCTTATTGTCAGGATCATTAATCCTTCTGCTGTCAGATTGAGTCTACCTGCTTCTATGCGCATCCATCCAACCTTCCATGTTTCGCAGATCAAACCTGTTCTAGAGAGCCCTCTGTGCCCTCCCTGCTCCCCCCCCCCCCCCGTCTCATTGACAATCATCCTGCATTCTCGGTATGTCGTATCCTAGATGTACGACGCAGGGGTAGGGGGTTCCTGTACTTAGTGGACTGGGAGGGATATGGACCGGAAGAACGGTCCTGGATCCCCAGATCCTTCATCCTGGACCCCAGCCTTATCACCAATTTTTTTAGAGATCACCCTGAAAAGCGCCCGCGATCGCCAGGAGGCGATTCTTGAGAGGGGGGGTTCTGTAGGGTTTTGTCATTTTCCTTCCACCAGGTTCCTGAAGGCAGGAGCGGCGCTGATGAGCAGCCGCAGCTGAGACCATTTTCCCTAATTGGTGCCAGGAATACTTAAGGCTCCAGTTGAGCTCCAGTCATTGCTGGAGCATTGTTCTACCTGCCGGTACATATGCCTCCAGCCCTGTATAGTGTTCAAAGATTGAAAAGACTTACCTTGTTTTGTGTCCACATTTTCAGAGTCTTGATGTCATGGATCCTGTCCTGTATTTTGAAGTATTGAAGAAAACCCTGAGGATAAACTTACCTGTGTTTCCTGGTGCTCAGCTGCCTGCACACTCTTTCCACCACTTGCCTTTGCAGTCTGCCTGGTCATCATCCTGGAAGGAGAAAAACCCTCAGCCTGTCCATCAGCCATCCTAACTACTTTCACTGTAAGCCTCTCAAAGACCTTGAATATTCAGTTGTTGGATCATCTCCTCATCATAAAGTAATCCTCCTCCTCTGTCTTCACAGACCCAGATCCTGTTTGTAAATAGGTTTTTTTTCACTCACTGTAAAATAAACATTGTTCAATTACGTCTGAGTTTGGTTCTGTTTTCCTCTCAGTCTGTTCACTTGGGTAACTCCACATTACAACATGTTCAGGAAATCCATTCCATATTTTGAAGCCAAATTGCAGAGCTGAAGGCAGGGAATCACATGTGGAGATGTTTCAGCAGACACAGACATTCATTCAACCTTTATTTAGACAGGTTAATTCCATTGAGCCTCGAGGACTCATTTACAAGAGAGACCTGATTTCAACAAAGACAAGCGTCATGAATCAAAAATCTCTGCAGGTTGGATTGGAAAAATCCAATGCGTAAATTATGCTGGTATTGGAACCCGCTATCGGATCGGCCCCATCCCTACATAAAATCATATAAAATCAAAAGTAAATCAAATAAATTATATAAAAAATAAATAAACTAAACTACATTATAAAGCAATGTCTTCTTCTTCTTCTTTTGGCTTTTCCCTCTTCAGTGGTTACCACAGCGAGTCATCCTCCACTTTGTCCTCTGTATACTCTGTCCTCACTCCAACTACCTCCATTTCCTCTCTAACTGCATCCATATATCTCCTCTTTGTCTTTTTCCTGGCAGATGCATTTGTAACATCCTTCTACCAATATACCCACTGTCCCTCATCTGGACATGTCCAAGCCATATAAGTCTGGCCTCTCTAGCTTTATCTCCCAGTTGTTCAACCTGTGCTGTACCTCTGATGATCTCATTCCTAATCTTATCTATCCTTGTCACTCCTAAGGAGAACCTCAACAACTTCATTTACGCCTCTTCCATTTTGCTCCTGTCTTTTTGTCAATGCCACTGTCTCCAGACCATACAACATACTGTAGCTGACCTCACAACTGTCTTTTAAACTTTTCCTTTGACCTTTGCTGACACCTCTGGTTGTCAGCAGCAAACTGGTTGATCCACTCTGAGAAGGTGCTATTTATAAGACTGAGCTGAATACAGCTCCTCAGACTGAAGAAGTCTTTCGGATGAAAGACGAAACGTTTCTACATTTTTTTTAATTTGTTTTACTTTATTTTGTTTTTTGAATGTCCAGAGGACCAGACTTAACTTTTTTAGATTTTTCTACCTGGATTATTGAGCATGCATCAGGATACTTTGCTGACACTCTTTTGTCACAAATTATAGTGTACGTTATAAAATACTAAACACAGGAACATGTCTGCATTGATTTTTACAATGAACTTGGTTGTTTAAAATCTTTTAGAGTGGTTGAAGTCGACAACTTCAGATCTTTATGAAAGGTATTCAAGGTTATAGGAGGGGAGTAAGGGAAATAATTTTTGCCAAGTTTGGTCTGCACTGAGGGAACACTGCAGATAATTATGTCTTGAGATCGCACGCTGTAGCTGCACTTATGAAGTGACATGTTGGAGGAGATGTTCAAGGATTCAAGGTTCATTATTTGTCATTTGCACCCCATGTGGTACATGTGGTGGAACGAAATTATGTACACAGGGTCCCAGTTACATACAACAATAAAATGTAAAAGAAAAACAGCAAGAAGCTCTAAGATACAAACTAAGAAAAACATCACCTAAATATACACTAAGCACTAGTAGCATAAAAACATTACGCCGAACAGCAGCACAAACATGAGTCTGTGTGAGCAGATGAGCACGCATGAACACATCAACATGAAACAGATCAGCAGCAACATGATGTAATATTTTCACAGTGATTATTCTGGTTAGAGATTCATGAGTCTAACAGCCTCAGGGTAGAAGCTGTTCCTCAGTCTAGTGGTTCCACACTTTGAAATGTTCCTCAACCTCCTTCCTGAGGGGAGTGGGGCAAAAAGTGTGTGTGCTGGGTGAGTGGGGTCCTTCGTGAAGCAATTGACCCTCCTCCTGCATCTGGAGGTATAGATTTTAGTGATTTTGTGATTTTTGTCTCTCTTGAAAATGAGTTCTCGTGACTCAATGCGACCACCTGTATAAATAAAGGGAAAATAAAAATAAAATAAAAAAATTGGATTTTTGTGGTGTTTTTTGAAACAGATCACCCTCCTCAGTTCTACACTGAGGTTGCTGGGAAACTGGAAAAGATTGCCAAGAAGTCTACCAAGATAAAGATACTGAGTCCAGTCCTAAACCCACCAGCAGGTAATCCCACTTCTACACACACAAAGATCCCAGCTGAAGAAGGAAATTTTAAATCTGAAGAGAGCAGCCAGTCGGCTTTGATTTGAAGCTTTAAATGGTCTTTGTCATTCAGTGTAGTAATTTTAACTGTGGCTGTAGAAAGAAAAGTGAGTTTTGTTATGTTGTAAAAACATGGATATGTCCTTACACACAGTGGACATACAAATCCTTCTGTCCACACACTTTAAATGACCAGGTTTTTGTGGTGTTAAAAAAATAAAACCATGACCACGTATTTAAAACATTTTTCACTTTTATTGTGACATGTACTGTATTCTGTACTATTCAACTGACAATTTAAATCCATTTCAAAGATAATGTGAAGTAAACATTTTTAGGCCAAAATATATGTCTTATACAGAAAGCAAAGAGTCTGCAATAGTCTAGGTAAAGACTCCCACATACTCGGGCATACTTCACTCCACAGAGGTCCACACATACTCGAGGCAGACTCCACGCAGACTCGAAGTGGATGTCCGCAAGCCATGTCACAAAAAGATCGCTTTTTATGTACACGTACTCGGTGTCGCACAATAAACTGCCCGGCGACGGACTGTTTTATATGCAACACTAATGTATTAAATTCCCCATTTTCATCCCTGGTCTAATTTAATGGCCTTTTTTTTTTTGCCAAGAGGCAAGAGATCTGTTCCTCCTCGTCCGTTGATGCCATGATTGAAATTATGAGAAATGAAGGAATTTGTCACGAGAGAATTAAAATCTGGCCTAGCTAATGAAGGGTTTGGGGTGTTCAAAATGACCTGAGCACAGAATTTCAGGAGCACTTCACCTTAGTATTAAAGATTTAATTGAGACAAAGTTAAAGTATGCAGATATTACATGTAATCAGAGTGCAGTCTGAGGAACAAAGTCAGAGCGAACCTTGCCTGGTCAATCAGCCTGGTTTGTTAAACCAAACCCTGTGTCTGAGCAAGATTTATAGGTTTCTCATGTCCCGCCCTTTCAGGTTCGGACAGACTTGTGATTGGATGTCAAAACCTCTTGATGGTCCGAGTGACACCATGTTCAGCCACTCAGGAGCAGATCTTATCTCCATGGTAACTCCGAAGGCCGCAAACAGCCTTCTGCTCATTCTTCTACTGATAAGGGTTGATTTACGAGCTTTGTTTTGGAACGCAGGACACTTTCTCTTAGCTGTAGTCTGGCTTTCGTCTGTATAGAGTTTTAAAACATGTTTTCTGTGTGTCTGAACTATTATTAATGTGAGAGCATAAATACTCAACCTATGTTAAGTATAAAGTATATGAATGTTGTGATTTAGCGTTATTTATGTTAATCAATGTGTGAGCAGTGTGTATCCTTAGCACTTGTGAGATTATATATAACATGAAGTAATTAGTGTATGTCTAAAAAAGTTAAATCTGGTCCTCTGGACATTGAAAAAAAAACAAAGCAAAACAACAAAAAAATGTAGAAACGTTTCGTCTCTCATCCGAGAGACTTCCTCAGTCTGAGGTGCTGTTTTCAGCTCAGTCTCTTAAATAGCACCTTCTCAGAGTGGATCAACCAGTTTGCTGCTGACAACCAAAACCAGCTGATCACATGCTCAAGAAGGACCATCAGCCCAACAATGGATCATTAGCACCTGATGGCTGTTTACTGTTCACAGAGGGCTGAGTGATACTAGCAATCATAGCATTGTAAGAGGGGGACAATTGAACACGTAGGCCTCCACCCCTGTTTAATGATGGACGGTTTCTTTTCACAAAGATGGCCTCCTTTACTTCTCTCTCAAACCATCGTTCCTCTCTATCCAGGATGTGCACATCTTCATCCCTGAAAGAGTGACCGCTGGCCTGGAGATGATTGTAGACCTCAGAGTCCTGGCCTGATGATGTTGATCTTCTGTGCTGGGCCATCCTTTTGGCCGGTGGCTGTTTTGTTTCCCCGATGTAAGACTGATCACAGCCCTCCTGACACTGAACAGCATACACAACATTACTCTGTTTGTGCCGGGGGACTGGATCTTTGGGATGAACCAGTCTTTGCCGTAATGTATTTTGGGGTTTAAAAGCCACTGGGACATTATGTTTAGAAAATAAACGTCTCAGTTTCTCTGATACTCCCTCAACATATGGAATGACCACTGGTCTGGGTCTGGGTTCCTCCTTTTCACCTGTTGGCTGACTGGAGTCCTGTTTGGGTTTCTTCTCTGCTTTCAGGAAGGCCCAGTTAGGATATCCACATTG
>NC_056512.1:2384780-2401344 GCF_014905685.2 Nematolebias whitei
CCTCAGACTGAGGAAGTCTCTCGGATGAGAGACGAAACGTTTCTACATTTTTTTGTTGTTTTGCTTTGTTTTTTTTTGTTTTTTTGAATGTCCAGAGGACCAGATTTAACTTTTTTAGATTTTTCTACCTGGATTATTGAGCATGCATCAGGATAATTAGTGTATGATTATCCTTAGCACTTTTGAGATTAAATATAACATGAAGTAATTAGTGTATGATTATACACGCACACGCCTTGTAGAAAATGCATCATTTCACATCATCAGAGAAATGTCAAGGCTTGTCAAAAGATATAAAAAGATATAAAAGATATCAAATCCAACACACCCTCTTTTGGTCTCCCCATATTTATGGGAGACCACACCACGTATGATTTGATTTTACAGATATTTTGATTCTGCCCACTCCAGGTGGCTCTGATCATCTGCGGAGGTGTCACCTGAGTGCTGCATCAGGGTCATGACATTAGCGGTTTCAGTCTCAACCTGAATCATTCTACGAACGATTATTCTAGCACAAGGGATAATACCAAATGAGTAAACCTTAGAAGTTAATTAAAATACTACCAAACTACTGGAAGATTAAATTCGAAATGAGTAAACTATTAAACCACTAGTTCTAAAACAACTAATAAAACACTCAAAAATAGCCAAAATTGACCCCTGAAAATTAAGAAATACCAAAAGATTGACCTCTCTTTAAAATACCTCGAAGAATTTTAGAATGATTATGTTGTTCAATTGAATGAAGTAAAATTTTGAATATTTAGAGTTCTCAATTGAATCCACCGACCCTTTTAAAAGCTCTGGTTGTTTCCTCAGAATGACTGAAAGAAAAGATAAACACTCATATTAAACACTCCTAGCTAGCAGGTCTTCTGTGCTTGAGCTTGCGGTGGGAGGCCTTGTTCGTCCACAAGGGTCCTTTTGGTACTCAGTGGGATTCGGCCCGTGCAGATGTCTTCATGTAAAGTCCTCAGAAACTTTATCAGTCTGAGCAGACGTTTTAAATGACGTGTGTGCAATGTGTCCAATCTTTATTTATTTATTTATTTATTTATTCATTCATTTCATAATAATAAGAATACATATCAATTTACATGTATGTAATTTGAAAAATAAAAATAAAAAATGAAAGGCAGCAGATGAAGAAAAAATCTTATTAAGTCTGCTCCTTATTTATCTAATAAACAATTCAAACAAACATTTACTGTAAGTAACAAAAACAAATAACTTGCTTAATTTTTCAATTAACAAACATTTTCAATGAATTACATTCATATATTTATTTTAACAATTTGATTTTTACCAGTTTCTTAAATACCAAGATTGATTTGGCTTCCTTAATATCTGTCTCTAAGTCATTCCATAAACCAACACCCTGAATTAAGGTAGATCTTCCCTTTAAACTAGTTCTGAACTGCGGTTTTACAAAAACATCTTTCCCCTTAAGATTGTAACAGCTTGATCTTTTCACAAAATACATTTGAATATTAGAAGGTAGTGTATTTGTATGAGCTCTATACATAAGTATAGTATCTTATACTACTTCACACTGATATACTTATATCAGTGTGTCGCGTCTTCGTTTCTTCACGGTCAGGGCTGGGAATCTTCTTTCCTTCCCCGTTCCACCTGTCTGACCGACTTAGGCAGAGCGGAGACTTCTCCAAATTTTGCTGCTGCCTTTTTCAATAAGGGGCAAAGAATGAACTCCCACGAAGTTCAGATCACCCCCTCCAGATGCCGTGGGGATCTTTACTCCTGCAATTCCAGCAGGTCTGCTTCGACTTCTTTCAGCGAGCGGTGGGGTTCTTCAGCAGGTGCACATTGGCTGAGATGAAACCACGTGGAGCCTTTTCCTTTCAGACGTACTGCGTGTGAGGTACGGTCTTTGATCTCGTATGGCCCCGTCCACCTTGGTTCCGTCCACTTACGTTTCACCACTCTCAGCAGGACCCAGTTTGAAGTGAGACTCGCCGGCTCCTCCTCCTGAGGAGTACTGGAATCTGGAATCTGTTGAACAAAACTGGACAACAAAGCTCTGAGTGTGTTGTAATACATCTTGTGTGACACATTCATTACCTGTTCCGAGGGCCACTTGAGATTTTGCAGAGGCCCAGGGAAAAACCTTCCTGTTGTTAATTCATAAGGGGTGAAACCTGTACCCCTATTAATCGATGCTCTAATGGCCATGAGTGCTATGGGCAATGAATCAAGCCAATTGGAATGAGTCTGTGCACAGATCTTTGATATTTTTTGTTTGAGGTTTCTGTTTAATCTTTCAACCTTCCCCTGAGATTGAGGGTGGTAAACTGTCCCAAAAGCATGCTTCAATCCTAATGCTTTTTCAACGTTCTGCAGATCTTAGTTTTTTTAAATGCGTTCCATTATCCAACCTTATTTTAGTTGGAAACCCGTGTCTCGGTATATAATGGTTTATTTTTACTTACTTTAAACCCAGAGGCATGTAGCTGTCGCAACACGGCTTCGGTGGCTTGTAACGAGTCTTGTGCAGTATGTGTTCCAATCAGAGTATGAGGGTTCCAAGACCCTACTTTGTTTTAACCCCTCTATAGTTTCAGAAATTCCCTCTTTAGCGACGGGTTTGTGTGGATATTGTTTTAGCCAAATGGGATATGTGTTTTGGACCTGAAACGATACGGGAGTGCAGTTTGTCAGTCCCACGTCCGTGGGTCCTACAGACCATAACGATTCAGGCATTCTATCCATCAGCTGACACGCGAGCGGGTGGTCAGTCTGTTCACGTCCATGCTCCATGGGGAGGACATCATGCTGTAAAAAAGCTACATAATTTGCTTCAGAATCCACTGAATAACACTTACAGTTGGGTGAGAACCATACATGTTGTACAGCTGTTTTTACCCAGTCTCTGGCTTCTGAAGCCATTTTTACCATTGGACCCAAATCTTTAGCCTGATATTTTGGATTTAAGCCCAGTAATATGTGAGACACTGCTTCTGTGCTCATCATATACCAAGCTTCTTGGTCTAAAGTTAAGTTTACAATAGCTGCCACCCCTTGTTTTCCCGCATAAATGTTACCTGTTTTAATTGACCAGATTTTCCCTTGTAGTTGCTCTGCAAAGTGATCCTGAAAAACCTCGTCACCTTTTCTGTCATATCAGAGGGTTACATGTAAGGGGTCTGAGAGCGGCGTGTATGGCTCAAGAGTCCGGAACCACGGCTCCCACGCCAGGTACGCAGAGAAAACACCCATTCCCCCAGGGATCACAGGTTCAATCAGCCCCCAAGAGATGTCAGCCTACTCGTCTTGGACGGGTTGGATCACACATTGAGAGTGGGAAATGGTGACCTGGCCACAGTTCAAGGTGGTTCCTTCCGGGAGCCGGACAATCAGTCCATCAGGTGCACAAAGAATGGACGCTCCAAGTTTTATGAGAAGATCTCTCCCAAGGAGATTCGCTGGTGCATTTTTCGCAATCACAAAAGGATGGGCCAGTGTTTGTGTTCCCACTTTAGTGGTAAGGGGAACTGTTACAGGCAGTCTCTGTTTTACCCCAGAAAATCCAACAACGTCCACTGACTGCTGTGACATCTGGCAGCCAGGTGGTGTGTGGTTGATTGACGGCTGTTGTTCCCACATTGGCTGGTGGGGAGGTGGGCCTAGGTACATGCAATCTCTCGCCCAGTGCCCCTGCTGACCACAGAGGAAACAAGCATCCCCCTGCCATCCCCAGCGCGAGACGCCACGTCCCCAACCCCTCCGCGCCGCACCGCCACCCCTTCTCCCTCGTCCAGCTCCCCTGGCTGGATGTCCCCCTCTGGCCTGCGGACCAGATGTTTCAGACCACTGTTGCACAGCAACTACCTCTGGTGTGGAGGTTTCGACACCCTCCTGAACCGCCATTTGTTTTTTCTCTTTCACTTTTTTCTCTTCATTTATTTTATGTCTGGCGTCATTCAATTTAAGCTTAACCAACTGATTTTTCATGTCATGTAACTCTTTTGCTTCCTTCTCTCTCTGTTTTTTAGCATTTTTAAGACGATGTACCACATGTCTCTCCCACCTCTCTGCATCAGCTGCAAGCAAGTCAGCGTTTTTTTCAAGGTCGTCCACAACGTCACTAGGCAAACCATCAAGTACAGCCTTCCTAAAATACGGTTTTTGTTGTTCGGACTGCGCATGTCTACCAGTGATTTTCAACCAAGCATCCTTACTTTGTTCTATAAACTCACGAGGCTCCATGTTCTTGTCCCAGTTAAACTCTGGGATGGGCATTCCTAATGGCAGTGGATAGTTTTCTGATGATGGGAGATATCAGATGGAAAAACTCGTGCAGTGGTCTCTCGTCTGGCAAAGCTGAAACAGCCATCTGGTGGTAGCCCACATCGATAACAGTGTTCATAACAGCCTGTACCATTACATGATTCGCACACCTAGCCAAAATGGCTTTAAGGTCACCCACAGCCAGTGTATATTCTAAAGTCAGAATGTCCAGTTGGTCTAACCACCTCGACCCTCCCTCTGAAATAGGTGGTAGCTTATCTACAATGGCCTCTATATCCCTCATAGCAAATGGTTTATATCTCCGAGCACCCCCCGACAGTCCTGGTATGGTGATTAATGGCAAATTGCTCCCTACGGTGTCCCCAGTCAGGTGCAGTTGTGTCTACTTTTCCTCAACTACCTAATCTGTCTTGTCTCAAAGTTGGTGCCCCAGGTCGTCATAAGTCAACCTATCTGTCTGCTTCCTCTCTCTGGCTAGTCTCCTACCTATAGGTTGCTCCTCATCTGAATCTTCAAACGTCCCAGTCAGTTCTCCTTCAAAATTCACTGTTTTCTGCATTTGTTCTGATGTAGTTGCTACTCGAGTCTTCACTGATTTTTTTCCTCCCAACACCTTGAGTGCTCGTTCCTGCCTCTGCTGCTCGTGTTGTCTCTATTTCAGTCGTTCCTGAATCTGAGGTTCCTTTCAGATGTTGTTGGTTCTGTTCAGCCAGCTGCTGGCTGATGTCTCTCCTTCGTCCTGCTTCCATCCTTAGCCTCATCCCTCCTTCATCACCTGCCTCCTCTTCCACTTCTTTCCAGCTCTCATTCCCTATGTGTATGGTCCCTCATGTCACGTGCATTACTGGGTACACTCCAGCAGGGGGCGCCGTTGGACAAGTCTGAGAAGTCACATAGGGTGGAGGTTGTTTCCCTGTGTACTCCTCCTGATTCAACCCCTGCACACTCTGGCAAATGAGTGCCAGTTCTTCATAAGCTTTTTTGACTCTTGCATGGTTCTTTTGGTCCTTTTTAATTTGTCTGCGGCCCAGAAAGACTTGCATGTCACCATTTTTTCTGCGAGTCCCTGCATCTCCAATTGTATTTGCTTGACTCTGTCCCACACCATTCTTGTGAGTGGGTGTCTGGAGTTCTCATCTTCTTTTTTGACCAGCTGTGTAAACATTGCATTTAGTTCTCTCCTTCTTGCTCCGTCTCTCACATAAACTCGGTTGATTACCGCTACTACCCGATTTGATTGTTTTTTCACGGTTTTATATATCACATTACTCTGCTCCAGGGGCTCCATCTCTCATTCAGCATAAACCACTCTCATACAGCCCTCAAACTTTATTTTGTAATCCTTTCACTCTACGAGCTGCTGACCGCGCATTGATCGGAGCGCACACAAGCCTTGACCCAAAAACAGTGTCAGCTTTTTTGTTGCACCGATCAAAACACTGATCAGCCACCTCCACCCGAGGTGTCTTTGCTCGTTTATTCACACACAGAGATGAGCCTCACTCGTTTCACACACACATGGACACACACACAGACAGATGAGTTTTTTAAATGCATTTTAATTGTTTAAAATTTTTCGATCGCCTCGGGTGCGCAATTTTAGATTGAGTTTTTTATGCATAGCGTCGTGCGCGGATTTTTAAATTATGAGTTTTTTATTTTTATTTTTTATAGCGTGGTTTCTCCTTTTATTAATTTATTCACGCATTTTCCACGGTCCCCGACTCGCGTTTTAATCCTAGTTTTATTTGCCAATTCCGTCCGTTTAAGGGGTCCCTCAATTCCCCAGTCCGACGTCAGCTGAGCTCACGTGACCCCAGTCTACGTTTAACTACCGGCCCGTCGACCGATAGGAGGCGCGCTACTGCAGAGATACTACTAAGATTTTTTTTTCTTCCCTTATTTCTGTTTTTTTTGGCCTTCTTAGTCTTTTTTCTTTCTTAACTCTTATCTTTACTTTTTTCTTTGACCTTAGTCTTAGCGCTCTCTCTTTCTTATTTGTACTCTCTTATCCTATATTCTGCACACTTTAAGCTCCGTGCTCAATGCCTCTAGTTATTATATTAACATTAGCTTCTATTCCTCCTTTATTTCAGGAGACAGAACACACCATGCCCATCCAGAGGCTCAATTTGGTTTACGGCCAAATAGCGGAGTTTTTGGGCCTTTCGGCCAACTTAGGTAACCCGCTTACCTGTTTAATGTGAGGCGCCTCTCCTCTGGATGCGAACAGTCGGGAGTCAGGAGTCTGAAGCTTTCTTGGTGGGTTGGTCTGATGTGTGGGCTGCATGGCCAGCATTTCCTGCTTTTATATTTTTTAGAACATTTTATTAACATATAACAAAAAACACAGCTGGCACTGCTCCTTGGCTGCCAACTGCCTCTACCCAGGGTCGCCGGCAGCTTTCGGGGTTTTTTGTGTTTTTTTTACGATCTGTCAATCAATCCAGTAGGCATGTCAGCAAATGACTAATCGGCAACCTCAATTTGTCCCGAAGGTAAACGCCCCTTGCCTGTGGAGCTGGGCTGTAGTTCATCAGGGTGTGTGCTCGAGTATGAAGTCTCAACCATCAGCTGACCGTGCGTGCGGAGTTCGCACGGCTCACAGAATACACACAGTACGCCCAAGTATGTGGGAGCCTTAAGTTAGAGAAGGGCTTATGTACAGGGACTCATCCATCGGCACAAAACAAGTCTCCTGGCCAGAAGACTCGCATCCTTCTCCTACTTGCTGTCTGTTTTCCATTTCAGTTTAAGAGAGTCCAAACTGGTCTCATGGTATGAACTGAGCACTGTATAGATCTTGCTGAGGGCCCCCTTAGTATCAGAAATGCATTCTAAAAGCTTAACCAAAAATTCTTAGTGGTACAAAGGAAAACAATTAGTTATACTTAACAAAATGCCTCAGTTACAGATATCTGAAAAACTGACTTGTGAATAATAAACTTCTATACCAGCTGTTCAAAAGAGGCCAATTTATCATCAACATAGAGAACATATTCAATTCAATTCAAAAATACTTTATTAATCCCAAAGGGAAATTAAATGTTGTTGTAACTCATCATCTTGGTTTCATTAAAGAGTTGTTCTAGATGCTGATGGCTGTGGGTAGGAAAGATCTCTTGTAGCGTCTGTCTTACAGCAGATCTAAGAAGCCTCTGACTGAAGACACTCTGTTGTTGTATGACAGTCTGATGAAGAGGATGCTGATGGTTGTCTATAATGTTCTTCATTATATGAAGAATCCTTCTTTGAACAATCATCTCCAAAGGTTCTAGAGGAGTCCCCAGAACTGAGCCAGCCTTCTTTATGAGCTTGTTGATCTTTTTTAAGTCACTTGCTCTTGTGCTGCTCCCCAGCAGATGATGACAGAAGAGATAGCGCTCTCTAAAACAGACTTATAGAAGATATGCAGCATCTTGCTGCAAACATTGAAGGACTTCAGCTTCCTCAAGAAGTACAGTCTGCTCTGTCCCTTCTTGTAGATGGCTTCACTGTTGTATTTCCAATCCAGTCTGTTGTCCAGGTGAACCCCAAGGTATTTATACTTCACCACCACCTCCACTTCTTCTCCCATAATGGAAATTGTGTTTGACCTGTTTCTGTTTCTCCTGAAATCTACAATCATCTCCTTTGTTTTATTCACATTCAAGATGAGATGAATGTTTCCACACCATGCCACAAAACAGTCGACCAGTTCCCTGTACTCAGCTTCTTGTCTATCTCTGATACACCAGACCACTGCAGAGTCATCTGAATATTTTTGCAGATGACAGGAGTCTGTTTTATACTGAAAATCTGAGGTGCACAGAGTGAAAAGGAATGGTGAGAGTACTGTACCCTGTGGTGTTCCTGAGTAGAGGATGACATTTTTTCAGGAGTCCTGCGGGTCACGGGATTTCCACAGTGTTCTGGCAGGACAGGAGTCAACTTTATTATAACTCACAAGTGTCAAGTAATGTCAAAGTTTTGTATGTGCTAATAAGATCAATCACAACAGCTTGGAAAGATTTCTTGTGAGTTGATTGAAGAGTGTTAGGAGCATTTGGGAGTTTAGCATGCTCTAGGGCTCTCGGGCGCAGCTGTCCTCAAAAAAGAAGAGAAGGCTTTCCCTCAATGGCTCACAAACAGTGGTGGGATGTAACTAAGTACAAATACTTTGTTACAGCACTTAAGTACATTTTCATGTATCTGTACTTTATTTAAGTAGAGTTAAACGTGGCTACTTTCTAGTTTTACTCGACTACATTTTACATTAAGTATCTGTACTTTCTACTGCACTACATTTCTGTAATGTGTTGCGTTACAAGTTACATTCACATTGCATTTTTTTTATTTGTTCGTTAGTTTGAAAGCAACCAATGGCGAGAGGGGAGTTGGTCCATTGAATCACTTCAAAGTGGGCAGGTAACGTTAGACCTGCCTTCAAGAAGAGCTGGGCCAATTATGTATATTCTAGTATATACGTTGTTGAGCTGGGCGCACCCACAGCACCACTAACACACCCAAAATGGATTCCACTGTGGAGAGTCAGCCAGAAAATACGTACCACCCATGGCCTTATTGAAAGATTATTGAAAGATTATTCATTACAGCAGGACAGATTCTCTCTCACTAAAGAACCAGACTGGACTCAAAAAACTTTGAAAACCAACTTCTTCTGAACTTGAACAAGAAATTCTTGCTGCAATGTTAAAATGTGTCAGTTCATGATGTTAGGAGACAAGAGATGTCTCCAAATGACTCGACACTTGGGTTCAAGTTTTGAAAATGGTGTCAGGAAGTTAAAATATTGTTCACTATTGACCCATTACCAGGTTGACTAGACAGTATTTTAACTAGAGTTGATGACAAACTGGATTTGAAATGATCAGAGCCTGTTCCTTTGTTAGGTCCAATGCTCCTTTTGTTCAGGCAGACAACTTTTACGTAAATGTTTTTACTGCAGTTAAAATGACACATTGGTTTTGCGTTGTGTTAAATAAAAACTTTCAAAGGTAAAATAATTCCTCGTTCTTATTTTGATTAATGGCATTTAACTCTGCATGTCATCCCTGAAATTCTGCTGCACAGAATCACAAGTCCAGGTGTGAACTGTGTCACAAAGTAAACACAATAAAAACATGTATTATCTGCAGCATTGTTCATTAAAATGGCTCAACACTATTAATGTATTACAGAAAATATACATACAGTAGGCATACTTAATGATATTGTAGACCATTGCATTAGGTAATACATTCAGCAAGTACTTTTACTTTTAATACTTTAAGTATTTTTAAAAGCAAGTACTTATTTACTTTTCCTTAAGTAAAAACATGAATGTGGTACTTCTACTTTTACTAGAGTACATTTTTGTCTGTTTATTTGTACTTTTACTTAAGTACAGTGTTTGAGTACTTTCTCCACCACTGCTCACAAAGGCCTCGAGGACTCATAACTTCCCAACTCAGCTCATTGGAGCAAAGAAACCACCACTGCAGAGGACATCCAGTCCTTTGGACATCAAAATTAACCAACAGTATTCTCCCTCAAACAATGTATGGACTTTGTATTATTGATTTTAATAAATAAGCAAATGTAATCATTTTAATTTGTGCAATTAACGCTGTTCCCCTGCCAATCATTAATTAAAGCAAAGCATAAAATGTAAAATTCTAGAATATCATTTCACTACTTAGTTTTCATGGATTTAAAAAGCTTGGTTCAATATTATAACTAAAGACAGAGGTTTTTAATGGGGTTTTTTTTCAGCTTTGAATATTTAAACACCATCCTGGAATCTTATTCCTAGATTCTAAAAAGAACCAGATCAGTAAGAATAGCCATTCCACAACGGAGGTGGGCGGCCGTGAATATGAGTTTCCCTGTGGACGATGATCCAACCCCGGCTGCTAGGTTGGGCGAGTCACGGGGTGAGAAAAGGGTGTGACTCACAGATGGAGGTCGTTAACAAATCTGGGTGAGTCACCTTCAACACAGCCTTAAGTGGAACTAACCTAAGGTCACTCTTGGTAATACTCGCGTGCTAGTTGTAGTTTGTAACACTTCTTAAAGGAGAGGCTGCAGTGGGGTTAACCCTAACCCCCAAAAGAAGAGAAGTGCATCAGGAAAAACTGACCGAGCATTGAAGAAGAGACGTGCATCAGAAAAATCTGACCAAGCGCCAAAAAAGAGATGTGCATCTGGAAAATCAGACTGAGCGTCGACACAGAGTAACTTAAAGTATCAAAAGCATTACTACTGGCTGATTAAAGCCCTCAGCCCCATACTCTGCAGTAACCACTAGGGTAGTGGGTAGGGTAAGGGGCTTACTAAGGATTACTGACCATAATCCAGGCAGTAAGTTAGTAGCATTGGTCTGTAATCATCCCTGAAGTGGTGAACGTAGCCAGGAGGCTTTGAGGAAAAGACACTCGAGACGACAAAAACAGCCTCTCCTGGCTGCTGATCCAGGAGAGGCAGAACCAGAGGTTCTGCAACAACAACTAAACAATTCTGAGAAAAAAGAATCCGAACCAACAGAAGGAGATCTGGTGGAAATCCTGCTGTATGGCAAGGGGTTCAAACACTAGTACCTGTCAGTGCAAGAAAGATTCAAATAAATCAATCTAATAATAAAGGATGAGATTTTGCTGCCAACCCTGACTGATTACATACAGAAAAATGTAATCTTCTACTGTACCAAAGTAATACAGTGTCGCCGAGTGGTGGTCATACGAGATCCAACCAGTGTAAAAACAAAAGGAGGAATCAAAAATGTTTGGAATGGTGGGTGCAGAGGCTTGAGAAATGGAATGATAGGACCTTGTCTGCGGTGATCAGTCCATCGTCTGAATATGATCCCTTAGTAAAAATTATATCCAACACAATCGGGCTGCAAGGGGTTCTGGTGAACCCCAAAGCAACGGCAGCTGCAAGGTACAAGGAGTATAATGAAGACTTGAAAAGAATGTGGGCTTATAGAGAAGGGAATAAAAGTTTAAAGAACAGACACAGTCAACTGAGCCTGTATGAGGACGAGAATGAAGACTCAGGGGAAGACACTGAGGGAAACAAAGGGTCAACAGATATGGAAATGGTAACAAATGAGGGCAATCCAGACGATGGCCACCAGAACAAAAAACAATACCCCCTGTCACCACGCATAGGCCCCACTGCCTGGAACCAAGTAGCAGGACCAAGTAAATGGACTGTACTTAAATGGACTGTACTTATATAGCACCTTTCTATCTTATTTCAAGATACTCAAAGCGCTTTACACTACAATCTGTGTCCTCATTTACCCATTCATACAAAACTCTACTAGATCGCTACAAAGCTAATGGAACAAATCATTCTAATGAGACTAATCAGTGCTTTAGATCACATTCATACACTGATGGGACACACATCAGAGGCTATGAGGGGCTCAGTGTCTTGCCCAGGGACACTTCAGCATGTGACTGCTGGTGGATTCGAACCTCCAACTCTCACATTGGAGGACGACTGCTCTAACCACTCAGCCACAGCCGCCTGAGCACAGGACAACTGCAGAGATCAAAAGTACAAATGCTATTTGAAAAACCCAAAGGTAAGACAAGCCACAAAGAAAACCTTGTTGAAGGTCCAAAGGAAGGACCTGAAACAACCCATGTGAAAAGCAGAGCTAAAGAAAAACACACAGAGCCGGAACCTGAAATTCGTTTAGGACAGAGGGAGACAAAACAGCCTCTTAAGCCAATGCCTGAAGATACCCATGTCATAAAGTTCCTAAATGGAACTCAATTGTATCAGCTGATCGGGAGTCCCTGGGCTCTAGAAGCAGATGAGTTTCTGATATTCACTAATCACAGGTACAAGATCCACAACTCCACCTTTGGAAAAGCCCTAAAGAAATTGTCTGGACTTGGATACCAGTATAACCTTCCATCCATTCATCCATCCATTTTCTTCCGCTTATCTGGGGTCGGGTCGTGGGGGTAGCAGCTTAAGTAGGGAGGCCCAGATTTCCCTCTCCCCAGCCACTTGGGCCAGCTCCTCCGGGGGAATCCTAAGGCGATCCCTGGCCAGCCAAGAAACATGGTCCCTCCAGCGTGTCCTGGGTCTTCCCCTGGGTCTCCTCCCAGTGGGACGTGTCCGGAACACCTCACAAGGGAGGCGTCCAGGAGGCATCCTAACCAGATGCCCGAGCCACCTCAACTGGCTCCTCTCGACGTGAAGAAGCAGCGGCTCTACTCTGAGTCCCTCCCGGATGATCGAGCTTCTCACCCTATTTCTAAGGGAGAGCCCAGACACCCTGTGAAGAAAACTCATTTTGGCCGCTTGTATCCGAGATCTTGTTCTTTCGGTCACAACCCAAAGCTCATGACCATAGATGAGGTATAAACAGTATACTATATACTATGTATATAAATAACAGTATAACCCAAGACAGCTAAAAACAGAGGTTGAGAAGGTAGGGCCAAAGATAAGCCTAACCAGCAGAGCAAACCTCCCATATCAACGAGCAGCTGCAGAGGGAGACGAGCAGCCACAGAGGGAGACGAGCAGCCGCAGAGGGGGACGAGCAGCCGCAGAGGGGGACGAGCAGCCGCAGAGGGAGACGAGCAGCCGCAGAGGGAGACGAGCAGCCGCAGAGGGGGTCGAGCAGCTGCAGAGGCGGACGAGCAGCCGCAGAGGGAGAGGAGAAGCCGCAGAGGGAGACGAGCAGCCGCAGAGGGGGACGAGCAGCCGTAGAGGGGGACGAGTAGCCTCAGAGGCGGACGAGCAGCCGCAGAAGGAGACGAGCAGCCGCAGAGGGGGACGAGCAGCCGCAGAGGGGGACGAGCAGCCGCAGAGGCAGACGAGCAGCCGCAGAGGCAGACGAGCAGCCGCAGAGGGAGACGAGAAGCCGCAGAGGGGGACGAGCAGCCGCAGAGGGGGACGAGCAGCCGCAGAGGGGGACGAGCAGCCGCAGAGGAGGACGAGCAGCCGCAGAGGCGGACGAGCAGCCGCAGAGGGAGACGAGCAGCCGCAGAGGGAGACAAGCAGCTGCAGAGGGGGACGAGCAGCTGCAGAGGGACCAGCAGATGGCAACGTGCCACCAGAATTCACAGCAGGTTCATCAGCAGACATCTCAGGAAGCACAAGTTTCAGCTCCACCAGTCTCTCCATCACAAGGTTCTTTAATTCATTTTCAAGGAGTTGCTTTGAGCAAAAAATAGAAAAATGGGCTGTAATTTGAGCCAAATCATCTTTATGGCAAAGCTCCAGCTGATCAAGAGAGGGACACTTTAAAAACTGCTCAAGATCAAACTGTGCCATGCTTAATGAGCGCAACAAGTTGCAGCTGCTCAACCAAGAATGTCACTCAGCTAAACTGACCAAACAAACACCACTTTTAAGTTACAGGATTACATTAAATATCCCGGACGAGCCCCCATTAATGTTACGACCCGGCTCAGCCAGGAGAAGGGAGGTAACATTAAAAACCCAGATGGAACAAGTTTGAATAAAAGTAATAATTTAATTGGTCAGTTTAAAATAAAATTTAACATTAACAAAAAGGAGGGGTACTTTCAAAGTACAAATTACAGCAAAGTTTTCACAACCAAGTCAATGACAAAATTAAGGTTAACCAAGTGATTGAATACTTAAACCAAATTTACAATGAGTCAAAACAAAAGTAAACAAGTAAGCCTTCTAACCGATTTTAGGGGCTTACAAACAACACCGAAAACCAATTGCAACTGCAGGATTTAACTATTGGCCAAAGCCAAACAATTCAAGTTAAGAGACCAGAGTCCCAAGACACAGAAACCCATACTAGTGGCGAGCTGCTCTAAACAACAGCCGCCCTGAATGGCAGGAGAGCTGGGTTTAAATAGGCAGGCCTCTTCTGTGGTTGGAGGAGCAGGAGATGAAGAAGCCAACCAGGATGCAGATTGATATCCATTGGGGAGGATTCAGGAAGCGAAGCAGCCAATCCCAGATGGGCCACAGCACAGCTGAGTCAGCAACCAACCTGCAAACACTTTTGCTCAACCAAATAGCCTCAGGCCATAACATACTATAATACATGCCCCAATTAGAAGCTATAAGGAAGCGGAAAGCTTAGAGGGGTGTATGAAAGAAATGTTAAATGCCCTTAGGAAAGGGATAAACCAGGCCATAGCCCATGATTTCAGACGAGTGGTGATGTATGTGGATGGACTAAGATCACACACTCAACAATGGGAGGCAGCTGAAAGGGTAGCTGTTAATCCAGCGACATATCTAGCAGCATCGATGCTCCCGGCAGCTGCATTGAAGGAGTTAGTCATTGTGACCCTGACAAAACTATAACCAAAGTTTCAGAAAGAATGGCTAGGGATCCGACATGGGGACCGGTGCAGGCAAGCAACGGACTTCGAACGTATCTACTCCAAGCTGGTCAAAATCATTATGTCATCCAATCAGTGTTGGCATACAGGTTGGAAGAAACAGTAGAACTAACTGTTAAAGCCACCTTAGGGGAATGGGCTAACATTTTAATGTTGCCCTCCTTTCCAACCTTAGTAGCTTGCCAACCTATGACCAGTAAGTTCAGATCAGCTTATTTGGGAATAGCACATGACGTAACGTTGAGTAGAATGAAGAAAACAGCTTACAAATATGCTCAAGAAACGTAATAGAAACTCAAAGATGAGATATCAGCCAATGAGGAGGAAGAACAGTTCCCAATTGAAACACACCAGCCATCTTATGCACATCAGTCAGCCCCTGAGTCTGAACAGGCAAATCAATGCCAAGTCCACAACTCAGATGCTGATAGTTATTGTGAGTATAAAAAAACTGAAAACCCAGGTAAGAGAGAAAAGACCAGAGGAGTCCAGCAGTCCTGGCCTTATAACCTCTCTATGGGTAGAGCAAAAGATACCCTACTCGGCACTAATCAATATCCATTGGTTTTCAGGGTGTTCTGGGACCCGATGGAGGCGAACAATGCCAAAACGGATCAGCTGCCTGACATAGTAAAAGACGAGGCTCAAAAAGGTGGTTGGGAAGGTCCCTGAGAGTTAATGACATGGGCCCAGCTCATATCAGAGGTAATATTAAACCAAAATCTCCCATTAGTAGACCTGCCTGACGTCCCTCGTGAGGCAGGAATCAGACACTCAAATTTGTATTATTATACAGCCAGTTTGGATGCATGGGCTGTACAAGGGGCTAGGTCAAAACAAAAAAACTGTAGAATATTTGGTAACATCTGAAGCCTGGGAGTGAAACAGAGTGCTGCAGATTCCCGGAACTGCGGCACAGCGAGTGGACACTCCCATAAGACCCAACTCCACCCAGGGAGTTAGCGTTTCTGTTCAGATGATTGTAGTACCATATAGGGGAGTGTATTAGGTTGGAGCAACACTCAACCCGATCGAGGAAAACAAAGATGATGGAGAAGGGTCCAAATCCAGCAAAACTGAGAGAAGATGAAGTGTGCTGAACACCAGGGCCTGCAAGACGTTTCAGAGGAAATGGATGCAAAAGGACAAGAAGGCGGAAAAATAGTAACTAAACGGAGGGACGCTAGAACAGTCAGTGGATTTCACCTTATTGGGGCCCAGAAGGAATATGACAAATTAAGAGAACTAATTGGAACATGCCCTAATTGGATTTGGAAGAGAAAGGACAACATAAGAGCGCCAAAGCTGATCGGAACATGCCCAACCTGGGAATGGAAGAGAGAGGACTACCGATTAGTACCAGAACTAGTTGATACCAATATATGGAACCTGCTAATTCAACGAAGTAAGGCCGGACCATACAAGCCGGCCCTAATCATCTGTAAAAATCTTGTGATGATAGACCAACCTGTAAAGAACTATTCAATTTTGGGGAGCGTCTCGAAAAACTACTTCAGTTCAAATATAAAATACAGCTGACCAAAAGATCTGACAGAAGAACCATTTAAATATAATGTTCAGGTCATGATAATACCCGACCATGCAGGTGAAGCACTAGAACCCTGTCCGCCGACATCTTTAATGTTGTCTACCGAAATGTGGCTGGGAAAAAAGTTAACCTCAAGTGGGGTCCCAAATACCTTGAAACCTACCAGGCACAGTTCTGTGAGATCTCTGTTGGAGAAATGGTGATTTGGACAACCAGCCCAGCCATGAAAAGGGCTGTAGTGAGATAGGTCGGTTAGCTTCGTTTAGCTTCGGAGCTCCACTACACGTTATAATATCTGGACTAGTTCAAGTACCTGATATTATACTTAATTTAAACGGGTTCTCTCTTTTTCGAGCTACTTGACAGATATGTGACAGAGATACTGTGTGGGAGATGGTTT
>NC_056512.1:2401354-2432864 GCF_014905685.2 Nematolebias whitei
GAGTTTAAATGGAGAGAAAAGATGTGTGAGGGAAAATGTGTCGACGATGAACGGCACCCTCCATTCAAACCCAGCTCTACCTCGGTACACTTCGGTAGTGGAAATTGACTCGTTACCTTGCAGAAGATATCTCAGCGTCGGTGTAGAGTTCTCTTTCAACGTTACCATTTCAGCGTCTCCGTAGGATAGCAGAGAACCGTCCGGAATAGTGACAGTACTTCGTTCAACAGCAGCTCACCTCACGGGTGGACTCACATGAGCTGTGAGTCCGTCAGAGGTTCCACTCAGATGTGGAAGATTCCATAATCCCCACGAGACTCGGAAGAACTTCGGATCATGTCTGGAACTTCTTGTTCTCTCCAGCAACTTTTCTGTTCGGTTCTGCTCTCCGAACTGAACTGTACTGCTTGGAACTAGGAAGTGTCGACATTTAAAGAGTTCTGTTTCCGGTTCATTTGGGAAGTCCTGATTGGCTGAAAGAGCCAATAGGGGTGTGATTTTAGTGACGCAAGAGGTCACTAGAAGTCAGAAAAACAGTGAGACGTTTTGGAACAGACAGAGAAATGTTTTTGAAATAAACAGAGAAATGTTTAGGTGAGATTGGAGGAAACAGGTGCCAGCTTCTCTATTTACGTCTGAGAGGATTTAAAAACATGACAGTTCGTTCCAACAAACTTGTTTGCGTTTGTCTCCGACTTTTGACCGACATCACAACTTGCTCATTAAAGACAGAAGATCAAGAAAATGAATAATTACTCTGTAACAGACATTAACTTGATTTCTACTTTGAATGAGGATTAAAAACCATTAATACTGTTTCACAGTTGATTTAAAATGAGTAGTTCACTTCAACATTTAAAAATGGTTTGAACTAAAAACACTTTTGATTATCAAGACATTTGTAAAATAGTAATGATAATATGAAAGAGAGTGTTCTTTCAATTGATCAGTGCAGGACACACTCAAAAAGTCTCTGGGTGAGCTTAATTTGTATTTCTGGACTCAAATCAATGAAATAACAGTTCTTAACACTGAGAAGGCCCTCAGGGTCAGGACTTGACCTGAGGCTTAGTTCACTACAGGGCCATCTACGAGAGGGAGGGTGACCCGGGCCGAGTTGTCATTGAAAACCAAAGCCTCCCTCTTTGAATGATAAGCCACTGAGTTATGACTCCAGTCCATGACTGGGCTTGTCCAGATGTAAGATTGGGCCATAAAGTGAAAGTATCATACAGAGGGAATTTGTTAATAATCAAACTAGCCATGCTAAAGGAATGGGGCCGAGCTTATCAGCAATATGAACAAAAGATAGGCAGAATCAGGTCCCGGGACTTCTTTGAGGGCACTCAACCCGAGCGCTGCGCGGGAATTCTGCAAGGACCTCAACTAGAGCACAAGTTTGGAATGTGCAAGTGGTACTAGAAGAAAGGGGACAAGATAACTGAACACAAGCAAGTTGACGATGACAGATGGGCCGGGTTGATGCAGCGCCGTGGGATGGGCCCGATAATACCCGTCCTGTTTATCCAAGGACATACCGGGATGTTAGACAAACCTAGAAAATACTTTTCCATGTGGAAAAACGGCACAAAAATATTTATATTTAAACCTATGGTATGTCAGTCCACCTAGCCTGGAGGAGAGCCACAAGTGTAACACCTACTGAGCATCCTATCTGCCCTTTTATGCTGGTATAACATACCCCTGCCCAAAATCGTCCCCGTGGATTTTTAACGTTGTGTACATTGAAGTAACTAGAAAAAGAATTAAACTCAAATGGGGTCCAAACTCCGGGAACCATACAAGAGTAACTTCTACGAAGTTTCAGTGGGGGAAATGGTGATTTGTTCAACAAGCCCGACCATGGCTAAGGACGTGAGCAGAAGAGATGGTGAACCAGATCGATGGGTCATCGAAAATCAGCGTCTCCCCCTGCGAATGGTATGGGATTGAGTGGTAACCCCTTATAACAAATGGGCTTGCGCACAAGCACGATTAGGGTACAGAACATAAATACTGTACCAAGGCCACTCGCTGCTAACATATGTGACGGCCCTAAAAGAACTTGGCTCGGCTTACAGTGACTATGAAGCAAGGATTGCTCTAATCACAAGACAGGACCGATATATGAGACAAGACCAATATGTACAAGATCCACCTCAACGTTGTGAAGGAATATTACATAGACCTCAACTCTAACCCCAACAATGGGAGGTGTATGAATGGATGTGGGTGTGGAGGGGACTGGAGCCTGGATTGCCACACCCCTCCCCACTCTACTTGAAGCTCCTTAAAGGCCGTGTCATTAGAGACCAGCAGCATTTTCCTGAAGAGGAACTTGAGTATAGCACCTCCCTGATACCCCTCTATCAATACCATGAAACCACTGAGAACCGACTGTCTAGACTGTTATGATTCTGACGACTCTGATGATCTAGCAACCCCTGACCGACCTAAGCGATGCCCAAGGATTACGATTTTGGATAAAGTAGCTTGTCTATGAACCCTGCTGCGGGGCCTCGTAGTGTTAATAGGCTTTGTAATGTTGTTGGTTATTTTATACCAGGCTGGAATCAGACCATGGAGCCTAATAAACGTGAAGGTCGCCCATGGAAGATCCAAATTTGCCAACATGACCTGCTGGGACATCGCATCAAGGAACGTTTTCATGCCATAGAATCACAATGAAATTCTCCTGAACCAAGCTATGACATGGAATCGAATAAGAAGGGCAGGCTACGAAGCTTGGGAAAATAAATTGAACGAGACGCCTGAATGGCTAGCAGCCATCAAAGTCGAAAATCTGACCGGACAAGATTGGATCATCTCTTTTTTTTTTTTTTTCCCTTGTCCTGTCCGGTATTGTGACACTTAAAATTATTGTCTGAGTGTCAAAGTGATGCCCAACAGATTTACTTTCACAAGCAGAGCATTATGGCTGGCCTTAATGCTCCACTTGATATGAAAATTAAATTTTATTAGAATTTGCTATGGGCTTGTTTCAGATGTAATGGACATGGGGATGAAAAACAAAGAAGATTACAAAGCAGAAACGTGAGAGAAGGGTTAAATGGTAAAGAAGGAAATGGGAATAGAGGAGAGAGAGAAATATAAAGAGAACGCATATCAACATCATTGAAGTCTGCCTTGTAATGAATGATACCTGTCTGATATTATCCATAATTTAAACGGATTCTTTCATTTTTCTGGACTGAGTACTCTCGTGCCTTGAATGATTAAATGTGGACGGAAACGTGTTTAAATTTCTGACTCACCAACAACAGTGAGCCGTTTAATTAAAAACGATTTAAAACACATCACACATTTACATTAATTGGCAGATTGATTACAATTACACAGCTTAATTAATGAGCTTTACAATGAGAAATCATACGGCCATGATTTCTTATTTGCAACTGAAAACAACAGACATTTCTGAAAATATCTGGATTAATTACTGGCAGATAGAAGAGTTTTAAAGGTGGGAAAATGAAGTTTAAATGGAGAGCAAAGATGTGTGAGGGAAAATGTGTTGACGAAGAACGACACCCTCCATTCGAACCCAGCTCTACCTCGGTACACTTCGGTAGTGGAAATCGACTCTGTACCTTTGCAGAAGATATCTCAGCTTCGGTGTAGAGTTCTCTTTCAGCGTTACCATTTCAGCGTCTCCGTAGGATAGCAGAGAACCGTCCGGAGTAGTGACGGTACTTCGTTCAACAGCACGCTCACCTCCCGGGTGGACTCACATGAGCTGTGAGCCCGTCAGAGTTCCACTCAGATGTGGAAGATTCCATAATCCCCACGAGACTCGAAAGAACTCCCAACTAACTCCAGCACTTCAGAACTTTCGTTCGGTTCTGCTCTCAGAACTTTGGTTCATGTCTGGAACGTTGTTCTGCTTGGAACTCTTGTTCTGCTTGGAACTAGGAAATGTCTACCCTTTTAAAGAGGTCACTTCCGGTTCCTCTGAGAACTTCCTGATTGGTTGAACGAACCAAGAGGGGTGTGGTTTTAGTGACGTAAGAGGTTATTACAAGTCAAGGAGACAGAGTCGATGTTTTAAGAACAGACAGAAAGATGTTTTGAAGAAACAGAGACATTTAGGAGCCAGTCTCCTTCTATCTATCTGAGAGAGTTAAACATGACATTTCGTTCCGATAAACATGTTTTTGACCGTTCCTTGACTTTTGACCGACTCACTACTTGCTCATTTCAGACAGAAAATCAAAAATGCATCATTACTCTTGTAACAGACATTAACTTGATTTCTACTTTGAATGAGGATTAAAAATCATTAATACTGTTTCACAGTTGATTTAAAATGAGTAGTTCACTTCAACATTTAAAAATGATTTGAACTAAACACACTTTGATTATCAAGATATTGTAAAATAGTAATGATAATGAACAGAGAGTGTTCTTTCAATTGATCTGTGCAGGACACACTTAGAAAGTCTCTGGATGAGCTTAATCTGTGTTTCTGGACTCAAATCAATGAAATAACAGTTTCTGTCCCAGGAAGGCTTTTGACCTGAGGCTTAGTTCACTACAGCCTCTAGACCTGCGGGGGATAAAAAAAAGATTGGACCATCTCTAACCTGTTGTTGCAAGGTGGAATTGTGATCTGGATAGCGATCCTAAAGCAACGTGAAAAGACTGACGAGATACAATTGGATCCATCCAGACAAATAACAACCCGAATGGCACTGTGACTGGGGCTGTCGACCTCTGTTGGGCTTAAGTCACCAGGGCTGTTGGGAAGCTGAAGTGATCTATCCCGCTACACTCAAAGATTTCACTTCAATTCAGTTTATTTATATAGCGCCAAATCACAACAAAGTTGTCTCAGGGCACTTTACAGGAACATTCACATATATAAAGCCAATTAGTAAAGTTCTCTATCTAAGGAGGAAGCCCAGCAGACAAGTTGAATCATGGCTTCGTTGCAGTCTCACATCCTGAGCAAGCACAGTGGCAACAGTGGAAAAGAAAAACTCCCTTTGAAAAGGAAGAAACGTCTAGCAGAACCATGCTCAGGACAAGCAGCCATCTGCTTTGACCGGCTGGTTGAAAGGACAGGAAGGAGAGACAGATGAACATAGAATGGTAGGTTCAGGTGTACCTGAAAGACAACCACCCCCCACCCCCATGTTAAGTATAGAAAAAAATAATTACAAATGTTGAGCAGAATAAATAAAGACAGTAGCAGAGTGAAAATTGTGGTCAGTTTGTCCTCCAGCAGTCTAAGCCTAAAGCAGCATAACTAAGGGACAGCTCAGGAAACCCAAGCTGACCCGAACTATAGGATTTAGCAAAAAGGAAAGTCTTAAGCTTAATTTTAAAACTGGATAATGTGTCAGCCTCACGGACAGAGATTGGAAGTTGGTTCTACAAGAGAGGAGCCTGATAACTGAAAGATCTGCCTCCCATTCTGTTTTTGTAAATTCTAGGAACCACAAGTAAACCTGCAGTCTGAGAGCAAAGTGCTCTGTTAGGAAAATATGGAACAATAAGATCTGTAATATAAGATTGAGCTAGGTTGTTGAGAGCTTTGTAGGTTAGAAGTAAGATTTTGAATTGTATTCTGGATTTGACAGGGAGCCAATGGAGAGAAACTAAAACTGGAGAGATATGGGGGGAGTGGTGGCGCAGAGGTTAGAAGATTGGCTTGTGATCAGAAAGTCGCAAGTTCACCTCCCTGTACCATCAACATGAAAATGTGGGTGGAAAAGGTGAAACACCCACACCTCCTTCCACCCTCATTTGCCTCACTCTGGGCCCCTTATCAAGGCCCTTAACCCCCACCATCTGCTCCCTAAACAGGTCTCTCTTGAAAATGAGTTTGCGTGGCTCAATGAGACTACCTGTATAAATAAAGGGTAAATGAAAAAAAAAAGATCTCTATTACTAACTCCAGTTAAGACTTTGGCAGCAGCATTTTGGATCAACTGAAGACATTTTAAATAAGTATTTGGACACCCAGATAATAAACCATTGCAATAGTCCAGTCTAGATGTGACAAATGCATGGACCAGTTATTCTGCATCATTTTTAGATAAGATGTTTCTAATTTTAGTGATATTACGCAGGTGGAAGAAGGCAGTTCTAGTAACGTTTTTAATGTGGGGGATAAAAGACATGTCCTGATCAAAAATAACACCAAGATTTTTAACATTAGAGCTGGAGGCCAGATTAATGTCATCTAAGGAGGTAGAAAGACTGAAAAATTAATTCCTAATGTGCTCAGGTCCAAAAACCAAAACATCAGTTTTGGTTTTTGCAATTTTGCAAAAACAATCTAACAATTTTGCAGGCTTATTTTGGTTACAGGAATGAGGCCAACATGGAGGAAGAGGAACCGTTTAAGTACGTGTTCAGCAAAAATCTCCACCCTGACATAAGGATGTCAGTGCAAATGATGGCTAATTTCAAAGAGAAATCCATTAGTGAGATAAAAAGTTGTGCTATGAATGTTTTTGAAGCACATTCACAGGCCGAAACACCCTTTGAGGTGTACCCAGGTGAGAGGATTCTTGCCCAGTCATTAGAATTGGAAGTGACAAGAGCTTCGACTCCCCCTCCCCCTCCCAAAACAGGCGAGAGGAAACGAGGTTTCCTAGCAGCCAATCCACAACAGGTGAGTGCCCCCTGGTCCAGACGAGATCCTAAATGGTTTCCCAAGGAAACAGAGGATGAACGATCGTACCAGAAGGGGGGCGAATGCCCTAAGGGTAAAAAGTATGGCACCAAAAGTGACCCATACAACCAGGGATCCCACCGGGAACCCCAAAGGGGGTGTACTGTTTCCCCACCACGTCGGGCTGAACAGCCTGCGACGAAAAAGAAACAGCAGCAGGTCCAGAAAAAGAACCGCAGTCCTCTGAGCTCGGACGAGACAGACAGGGTGCATCAGTTGTTGGACTTGTTGGAAGGTGTTACCACGGACAAACAACCTAACACTTTGTTTGGCGATATCATTGCTGATAAGTCAGAGCACACAGACAACACCATTACTGCTGTCACAGACAGTCACCATGACGCTGTTGTGGTAAACTCTGACACGACCTCACCTGAGATAGGGGGGTACAATCACACGTCACCGACGGTGACCCGTCACAGACTGAATCCTCAGAAACAGCAATAGCTGTGCTAACGTTTCAGTCAAACCAGGGTGACACACACAGCAATGCTACCGCTGTCATGGACAGCCACCAGGACCTTGTTGTTACAAACAATGAGAGCCCCTCAACACACGGTGAGCGGGTGATCTCATACATCAATGACGGACGTCCGTCAAAAGCCGAACTCTCAGGAACAGCTGCAACTGCACCAACGGTTCGGAAAAACCAGGATTACACAGGTGAAGGTAGACGTGAGAAGAATCGTCGGCCGAAACCTCCAAGGTTCCTGTGTAACCTGATCAGAAAGGGGGTCGCTGAAAAAGCTTACCTGTCGATCACACTTTGAAGGAGTCCTCACACGTGAAGCCCTACTGGATGGTGGAGCCGACATAACTATTATGTCAGTCAAACTGTTCGAGGAGCTCAGGACTGCCGCTAATAGTGTTCACAGGGGAATACCTCTCATAGAATGTGCTATAGGGCTGCAGGGCCTCGCGGAGGCGAAGACAACCCTAACAGCTATAGCTATGGTTCACATGCAGGTTGGCGAGATGACACTATACCACCCGGTACATGTGTCTCCGGTTGACTCATTCCCATTTTTGGTCGGCCAGGATTTTATAAATTGCTTTGACGCGATTATAGATTATGGTAAACAGACAATGTGGGCTAGAGTGAGCAAACCCTTGCCAATACTCATGCCTCCTGAGACAGTCACAGACTGCCCAACAGCAGGCACTGCAGAAGGCACCGAGGACCTCTCGACAGAGAACACAGTCCTGGTAAGTTATCCTTCAAAAGCATGTGGAACCGAAAACACCCAACCGGTGAAACCGACTCTGACTGAACAACTAAGCCTCCTCTGCGAGCTGAAACAGTCAGGGCCCACCGGATACTACCTACCATTGGTAGTTCAAGGTGTAGAGATCCAAGGATCCCACACCAAAGATGCTGTACTGTCGTCGGGGACAGATAAATCAGCTATCAAGGACAGAGCCATGGACGGCCCTCAGAGGTCCTTTGACCCCTCCTGGCTGCTTGCAACTCTGCCAGTACAACCTACAGCCGAGGTGATGGCAGTCACACGTGCACAGGCTACAGCCAAGTCGGCTGACAACACAGTCTCTGTACAACCCGTGCTGACTGACCCAGACATCATCCAACTTCAGAAGTTGGATCCTGCAATAAACTCGATGATGCTGTACTTGACTGACCGGGAAAAACACTCCGTCCGAAGCAGACCTGGATTACAATCCCGACCTTAAAGCCCTCTTTCAGCTGTGCAATCAGCTAAAACTACTCAAGGGCATCCTAACTTTAGCTCATGGAGCGACGTCCTCACCCGTGTTCGTGGTCCCCCATGACCAAAGGGGGGTGACGTTAGTTAGGGTAATGTTACCAGACGCGATAACGTGATCAAATCTGACATTCAGAGTGAGTGACGCACCGAAACGTCGTTTCCTAGTTGCTTAATCACTACTTTTGTCAATGTTGAAACGTTGTTTTACTGGTTGCTTAGTCACTATTTTTGTCGATGTTGAGACATCGTTTAATTGGTTTTTGGTATTGTTTCTGAACACCCCCAGCAAGAATGAATTCTGTGTGTATTTAAGTTGGAGACTAAGAGGACTTAACTATGCCAATATGCAGTTCATTTGTTAAAACTCAATCTTTGAGGAGTCAATGTAGGTTAATGCTACCTTAAGTACCATAATCTACATTGGTCTCACAACGCTTAAGCCGAACCTACTCGAACAATCCTATTCGGGGGGGGGGCGCTAGCTAATCCTTCAGTTGAGTCTCGCCATAGACTCCAAAAACATCTAGGGGAAAACCAAAAAACCAAACCTCAAGTCATTCATCTAAAAGGACAACAGACAATTGAACCAAACTATATTTTGCCATGTAAATCTAACTTAAACCAAGTTAGGAATGGAAAAATAGTTTTGAATGCCCTTCTATAGGTATAAATCACTAAATGAAAATTTTTCAGCATGACCCACCCTTTAAACTGGTAAATTTAGCTGATCTAAACCATGATAGCTTACACACCAGGTGCATATAGGTTAAGGTCTTATGTAAAATCCCACTCATGAGCCCAACTAAAACCACATAAATGCATAACACATAGAACTAGAATGGCACCCACTGGGAACCACCAGCAGCAACCTTTGCTGAAGGGATCTACAACTCCAACGTGTGTCTCCAATCTCCATCCAGTGGTCGCCTCTGCAGTTCAATCGAGGGAACCCCTCTGCATGCTGATCAATAAACCCCTCCAATCGTTGTGGATTTATCGTTGTGGATTATATGACTTTTTCCGATGGATTACAGACTTTGTTTCCAAGGGGTTAAAGCATTGCTACAATGGAATTACCAACAACATTATGGAATTACCAACAACATTATGGAATTATTAACAACATGGTGGAATTACCTAAACCGTTGTGGGATTACCTTCTTTGACTTTTGTTTTCCTCTTGCTGGATTACATCAAGCTCAAGGACATTCGGAGGCGTAAGTTCATGTTGGAATTCATCCCCATGGACAGGCGATGATTTCCAAAGGGGGGACTGTAGTGGACTAGGCCTCCGACCAAAACCTGCCTCTGAAGACCTTCATGGGACAGGAACTGTTATTTCATTGATTTGAATCCAGAAATACAAATTAGCTCATCCAGAGACAGTCTAATTGTATCTTGAACTAATCAATTGAAAGAACACTCTTTTTCATATTATCATTACTATTTTACAATATCTTGATAATCAAAAGTGTGTTTAGTTCATACCATTTTTAAATGTTGAAGTGAACCACTCATTTTAAATCAACTGTGAAACAGTATTAATGATTTTTAATCCTCATTTAAATTAGAAATCAAGTTAAATGTCTATTTTACAAAGTAATTATGCATTTTTTGATCTTCTGTCTGAAATGAGAAAGAGTGATGTCGGTCAAAAGTCGGAGACTGTCAAAAACAAGTTGTTGGAATGGGCTGTCGTGTTTTTAAAACTCTCAGACAGTAAATAAGAGAACGGGCACCTGCAGTGTTTCTCACTTAGCCAAAACATTTCTCTCTGTTCCTAAACATTTCTGCTGTTTTCTTGACTTGTAAAAACCCTTTGACGGCACTAGAACCACACCCCTGTTGGTTGCTTCAACCAATCAGGACTTCTTAAAAGTGACCAGAAACAGAACTCTTTAAAAAGTCTCATCTGAGTCTTCTCAGTTTTCTGAGTCTTCTGGGGTTCTGTGGAGTAGTTCTGGAGTTTTTCCACTGCTGAGTGGAACTTCAGACTCAGTTTCCAGTCTGATGGAGTCATCCATCTCTGCAGGAGCCACGACGCCTCGCTGTGGCTCCACTAGGCGAATGCCCTACAACTTCTGAGGAAGTTTGTTCTGTTGAACGGAGTATCTCACGACTTCTGCCGAGTCGCAGCCACCCTGAGGAGATGCTGAAAGGTAGCGTGCCAGGGACCTCTTGACCGTAGCGGACCCATCCTCTGCCAAGGTAAAGAGTCGTCACGAGTTTCACTACAAGTGTACCGCGGGCGCTGCATTTGAAAGGAGCGTGTTGTTCTGGTCTAAAGACATAAATCTTCCTCCACATCTTCTTTAAACTCCTCCATATTTCCCATCTTTAAAACTCTTCTATCTTGCCAGTAATTAATCCAGATATCTTCAGAAATGTCTGTTGTTTTTATTAAGTAAAACGTGCCAAGTTTTATTAATCAGAACCAGACCAGTCTAATCAAGTGTACAATGTTTTGATGTTAAATTTTGATTCTGTTAATAAATGACCACATTTATTTTGATGGGTCAAAGAAAATTAACGTCTCATGTCACTGATTAAACCATCTACGCACAGTACCTCTGTCACATATCTGTAAGTAGCTCGAAAAAGAGAGAACCCATTATTTAAATAAAATTGTAGTGAAGCTCTGAAGCTAACCTAGCCCTTTAGAACATTACAGAGTCCTGACCTCAACCCGACAGAACACCTTTGGGATGAATTAGAATGGAGACTGAGAGCCAGGCCTTCTCATCCAACATTAGTATGTGACCTCAAATTTGCTTCTGGAAGAATGGTCAAAAATCCCTATAAACACACTCCTAAACCTTGCGGACAGCCTTCCCAGAAGAGTTGAAGCTGTTCTAGCTGCAAAGGGTGGACCAATGTCATATTGAACTGTATGGATTAGGAATGGGATGTCACTTAAGCTCATATGTGAGTCAAGGCAGGTGAGCAAATACTTTTGTCAAGGTAGTGTATGTCCCTCACTGCCTATTCTAAAAGCTAACCTGACCCTATTTCTACTCTAATAGCTTCACAACATTCTACAGGTCTCTCTTGGACTTCATCGTGTCTCTATTGGACCTTATGCCTTGTATTATAGGTGTTTATTTTAAAGATTTGCCCGTTTCAAGAGCACAGCTGCAAATAACATGTCGTTTGCTGTTGTGCCATTGACCAGTCTGCATCCAACTGCAGACCTAAAGGGGACTATCACAAAACAGGATCCCTAGGCTGACAACTTCTTTCAGAGAGTTAGCAAAGCACACCACAAGCACCCAAAACCCAGTAGTTTCTTCAAACTGTCAGACAACCAACACCTCTTAACGCTTTCCCGACGTCCAAGTTTTAACGCGTTTCTAGTAAACAGCTGCAAGCAGTTACACCCGGGAACGACTTTGGACTGCACACGCTTCTCATAAAGATTTTGCCGTCAGCAAAAATGACGTCATTATTTTCACGCGGGGCTTCAAACCTTCAGTCACGCTGTTTGTTTAATTTGATCTATAATCAAACAAAAACTTATGTACGGGCTTTTAAATCAACCAGTCGATTCTTATTTTTAGGAGAAAATTAGCGTTTCACGTGTTCATAGCATTCTCGGACCACTTACGGTTAGTGATGTTGTTAACTTTTCTGGCCTAATCCCCCGTGCGCCGCAGCGAAAAAAAAATTCACGTATATAAACTATTACGTCTGATAATTACAATTATGAAATCACGTATTATACTGTAACGTTCTACTGCCTTTCAGCTCACTAAACTGCAAGCACAGGAATGAAAACAGAGCAGCCTGTCAGTCCTAAAGGGACACGCAGAAATTTGACTTAACAGGTTTCCTGCTTACCTCATGAGATGTTAATAGCCGGCTCGTACAGTCTACGCAGACTCGGTCACTTGCCGCTGTGTCACCATTAAACAATAAGTAATGAGCTACCATTTATAAAGACGGGAGACCGGATTTCGGCACAAAGCTGTTTCCTGGATGGAGACTTGAGGACCTAAACCGGGCAGATGGAAGAACCACTGAGGTGTCAGAGTTTGACAGATGACTGAATGCAACTCCAGATGGGTCGCTGACAGAGACATTGCGAGTCCACTGATTGAGTTTTGAAGGATGGATGCCGGACATCTTCCAGCCTACCAGAAGTCGAAGGAAATGCCCTCACGAGGAGGAATGGAGTGGCAAAAGTTGGTGTGTCGGAGGGAAAAGTCACTGGTTCTACTCCCTGGGCTGAGAGCATCATGCATCAAATGAGGGTGTTATCATTTATCAGGACAGGAGGGTTTTTTCAGATTCATGCTAATCTGGCTGAGAGTTTATTGACAACAATTGACATCATTGACATAAAATTAACATTACCAGAAAAATAAAGGATTGCTATTTTCTATTTTTGCTTTTTCATTTAGGTGGAGGGGAGTTTAAAATATATTTGTTGCCACTCAAATGCTTTGAAACTGTGAACTTACTGTTTTTATTATAGTTATAGCTAAGATCTCCTGATGCATGCTCAATAATCCAGGTAGAACAATCTAAAAATGTTAAGTCTGGTCCTCTGGGCATTCAAAAAACAAAACAAACAAAAAAAGTAGAAACATTTAATCTTTTATCCGAATGACTTCTTCAGTCTGAGGTGCTGTATTCAGCTCAGTCTCTTAAATAGCACCTTCTCGTAGTGGATCTACCAGTTTGCTGCTGACAACCAAAACCAGCTACTCACATAATCAAGGAGAACCATCAGCCTAACAATGGATCATTAGCACACTGATGGCTGCTTACTGTTCACAGGGGGTTGAGTGATACTAGCAATCACAGCATTGTAAGAGGGGGACAGTTGAACACGGAGGCCTCCACCCCTGTTTAATGATGGACGGTTTCTTTTCACAAAGATGGCCTCCTTTACTCCTCTCTCAAACCATCGTTCCTCTCTGTCCAGGATGTGAACATCTTCATCCCTGAAAGAGTGACCGCTGGCCTGGAGATGAGTGTAGACCGCAGAGTCCTGGCCTGATGATGTTGCTCTTCTGTGCTGGGCCATCCTTTTGGCCTGTGGCTGTTCAGTTTCCCATTTAGTTTTCCACCTGATGACCTTGTTTATAGCAAAAGGCGCTTCTTTTGTTTGACTTAGTAATCCATTATTTGGATTGATTCATCTTGTCTTCATGTTATGTCCTTCAGCATCATGAATATGTTGTATTTCTCTGTAATGTCTTTTCATTTTTCTGATTGCTCGTTTTTTCAGATGAGTATGATCAAGAAGCGGTGGCACAACAACTTGTTCATCTGGTTTGTTCTGAAGGAGATTCAATGAATGCAAAGGTACACTTGATTACACCATTAAATATCCCAGATTTCTGTTCATGTGCATTATCAGTTTTTGGTTTGAACAAAGTTCAGGAACAGCAGAACAGGAACAGCAGCTGCTCTACAAAAAACATGTTGATGATGCATTAGGCTCTTAAACATAACCAACAAACCTCTCTTCAGTTAAATCTAACTCTGCATATGTTAAACACTTTAACAGTGCAGTTTTCTGACATCTTCTGACAGATCCAGGAAAACCCATTTCTGCGCAACAGCTTGAATCGTCTTTCTTACGCATCGTTTGCCAAGCTTCTAGACTTTGTTGGTAGTAATGAGGTGTCTGAGGCCCCACCCTTACCACCATCAGGTAGTCCTACTCTACGACGAGTGGCCGTCAGTATGGAGGTGTCACGGCGAATAATCACAGCCACAGGAGCCCAACGCACAAAAGACTATGCAGAGCGATACATGGAGAGCTTCGCCCCATGGGTGAAAAGTCATGGAGGATGGGTGAGTTTCCCATTCCACTGACTGTACAATGTTTTTTTATTCAACCTTTATTTAGACAGGTTAATCCCATTGAGCCTTGGGTACTCATTTACAAGAGAGACCTGATTTTTTAACAGAGTGATGACAACAGTGAGCAACAATGACAACAATAGACATTCACAAAAGAGGCATACAAATTTTTAATTACTTTTTTTAAACAAATTAAAACAAAATAGCAACCATAAGGATAGTCAAAAGGAAAAGCAGTGAAAAGACAAAAAAAAAAAAAAAAAACAGCTAGATTATAAGGCGGTGTAGAAAACTAAAAACAGGAACACGTCTGCATTGGTTTTTGCCAGGAACTTAACAGATGTTTGAAGCCACTTAGAGAGGTCAAGGTCGAGAGCTTCAGATGTTTTTACAAGATATTCCAAGAAACAGGAGCAGAGTAGGAGAAGGTCCTTTTGCCTAGTTCAGTCTGCACTGAGGGAACACTGCAGGTAATGATGTCCTGGGAGTGCACGCTGTAGCTGCAGTCACGCAGAGACATGTAGGAGGAGATGTATGAAGGCAGCAGAGATGTCTCCTGATACTTGTCTTTTACCTAAAGCTTTGTTTTTGTTTTCTCTTCAGGGAAATGTGCTAGACATTGAGGATCTTGTGGAGTATGACTGATGTCCCAGCTGTCTTCTGGTTCTAAACAACTGGATGATATCAACAAACAGGGTTCAGATGGATTGACCCAACTCTTCAAACTGACCCATGTCCTTTTATCCAGACTGTGACAAATAGACACTAAATGTCACATGTGGTGACAGAAGATAGAGGAACAATAGCTCAAGTCATAACTAAACTAAACATATTTAGAAGTATAAAGAGAAGAAATTATGAGCTGAAGATAACCAGGAGTACAAGTATTGTGAGATGAGCTGATGAAACACAGGTGGACTACGTACTACTAAGGATCTCTTTGAGTAAAAATATCAGACTATAACAGTAACATTGATTAAATACCAAGCATAAAATAAACAAAACATTAAGCCTTTAAGAACGCAACGGTACTTCAGCTTCGCAACATGTTTCCATTTTATATAGTCAAATTAAAAGAAGCCACTTTGTTGTCTCTAGTACAACTAAGCTTGATTAGTTTGAACATAACAGCTCGTCTTATTATTGGCATTTAGATCTCACAGTTAATACCTTTTACACTAATCCAACTATCCATTTCCTGAAGCTTTTCAGTGGTAGGGTTGCAAAGGCCATCAGGGAGCTGCTGGAGGGAAACCCTGATATCCCTGTCTCCAGCAACACTCCAGTTCTTCCTCAGGGATCCCAGGTCAGAGAAGGTGCATAATATTTTCAGAGTTCTGGGTCTGTCCCAGGGTCTTCAACAAGTGCTCGGAAAACTTTTCAGACTGCAATGTCAAAGTCACATCCTAATCAGATGCCCAAACCACCTCACCTTAATATTTTCAATGAGGAAGAGCTGGGCTCTACTCAAACCTCATACGTCTCTGGTATGACCAGAGAGGTATGAGACCTGTTCTCCTCTCTTCACCCTGTCTCTGAGCCCAGCCACCCTACATAGAAAATTAATTTTAGCTGTTTGTACTGAGAATCACATCCTTTTGGTCATGATTTATATCTGAAGACCATAGGTGACAGTCATAACGTTGACAAACTAATTAGTCAAGTGCTTTGTCTTTTGTCTCAGCTCCTTTTTCTTCCATGATCCTTTTAGCAACTTTGCAAGAGTGATGATCTGGATCACCGTTTCACAACTTGGACAAAAGCCACACTGCTGCTCCTGTACCGGTATTTGAGGTTCAACAGTATGTCAGAGCCTCCCTTCCAACACCTTTCCCAGGAGGCTGAATAGTATGAACCAGTACGAACCCTTGATAGTTGCAGTGCACACTCCAGTGTCACTTTTTAAAAATGGGGACCAACTTTCCAGTCTGTCATATTGCAGGTGTTTTGCTGGTCTTCCATACAATGTGTATGTGAAACATGGCAGTCCCACAACCTTCAACATCTCATGATAAATCTGGTCCACTGCTGCCACCAAGGAGCTTTTTAATACCTTAGTGAGCTCTACAATGGTAATAGATCTTCCTTTCCCTGAGTCCTCAGACTTTCTCCTCAGGGTGGAACATGATGGCCAGAATAATCCTGGAAATGTTTTCACTACGCCATTGTGGAAAGCACAAGCAAAGCCCAGAAGTCCATTCATCCATCCATCCATCCATTCATTATCTTAACCTGCTTCTTAATTTTCGGGTTGTGGGGATCACTGGCGCCTATATCTAGCGGTCTCTGTGTGAGAGGCCAGAGACACCCTGGACAGGTAGCAAGTCCATCAGAATAGAATAGAACAGAAACAGCCTTTATTGTCCCACGGATGGGAAATTCCAGTGTATCAGCAGCAACAGCAGCAACAGATAAAAAGATAAAAAGATTTCACACAAAAGTTCCTACATGTTAATAAACAACACAATATATAAGAAATAAGATAAACAATATCAATAATAATGTTCAATATGTATTGGAACATTGAGAATGGCAGACTATTGACAGTACAGTATTACAGGCAGAGTGTGTGTTTCAGCAGAGGTCAGCATGTATTTAATCCTTATAGAGTTTGTTGGAGCAGTGATGGTTGTAGAGTCAAACAGCTGCTGGAGGAAGGACCTGCGGTGACGCTCCTTTGTGCATTTAGGATGCAGGAACCTGTCACTGAATGAGCTCTCAGTTCAGCAACAGCTTCATGCATGGGGTGGGAGACGTTGTCCAGCAATGATGTTATTTTAGCTGGAGTCCTTCTGTCTCCCACCACCTGCACTGGGTCGAGGGGGCGTCCAAGTACAGAGCTGGTCTTCTTGATGATCTTATCTAGCTTCTTCTTCTCAGCTGATGATAAGCTGCTGCTCCAACACACAACGCCATAGAAGATGGCTGATGCCACTACCGAGTCAAAGCAGGGACACCCTGGACAGGTATCCAGTTCATCATAGGGACACCCTGGACAGGTCTCCAGTCCATCACAGGGCCACATAGAGACAAATGAGACAAACAACCATTCATTTGTTCACTCTCACCTATGGACAATTTAGAGTTACCAGTCAGCCTAACATGCATGTTTTTGGTCTGTGGGAGGAAACCAGAGTACCCAGAGAAAACCCACGCATGCTCAGAGAGAACATGCAAACTCCACCCTGGTCAGAATTTAATCTGGCAACCTTCTCGCTGTGAGGTGGCAGTTCTACCAGCTGTGCTGCCTTGCCATCCAGCACGTAAGTCCACTAACAAAATATTGCTCAGGGTAAGGTTAGGAACAATGAGTTTCCACTCATCTCCAAGTGTCATTGCCCCCATGGACATCAGAGTCAGGAGAACCATGGGATCCCTAGATGGCACCCATTGCAGGACACTATTCAGAAAATCCAAGAGGGCTGTGCTCTATGAACTGCTGTTTGGTGCAAAGGCACAAACACCAGTCAAAACTTATTTTTGCAGCTTGGCGCTGCAGAGAAGCCCTTTTGCTCACCAGAGATTCCAGCACTAAGGAGCTCAGCCGGGGACTTGTGAGGATCCTCACACCTGCTCGATGCATATGGCAATGGACAACTTTAGGGAAGAAGAGAGCTTTGTTCCAGGAGTTGGGTTTCAGAACCAACGCTGTGCATCAAAGTCAAAGTTTCTTTATTTGTCATTTCGCACCACATGTGGTACATGTGGGGATAGAAATTTTGTACACAGGGTCCCAGTTATATCCAACAAAAGTGTAGGGGAACACCACCTCAAAAACAGTTCACCACCTCAGAAAAGAACACCTCATCTCAGAAAACGGTTCACCTCAGCTTAAACAGAAAAAGAGTTCACCTCATCTCAAACAAACATCATTCATGTGTTTTGTGTTTGAAACTGTTTACAATAAGATGCATCTATTCCCTTGGGAACAAACAGACTTTGTTTTACAGGTGTTCAACTCAACTCACAAACTTCTTAGTTGACACTAATGTGAATGTATTTTTTGGAGCACAGAATGCTCTCCACTGCACACCTGTAGAAGGGGATGTGGACTGTGCTTCCCAGACCAGCTCGCCTCACTGACCTCACTCACCTGAGGAAGTAGAGATGTGCTTTCTTGATCAGGCTGGTAGTGTAGTTGCACTAGCTGAGGGTGTCATTTATGGTAAGTGCACACCCAAGTACTTGTAGCTGGAGACCACTTCTACCGCAGATCCTCTTATGTTTAGAGGGGTGTAGGTGTGTTTGTTCCATCTGAAGTCCATGACTGTCTCCTTTGTTTCCTTCACATTCATGTGAAGGTTGTTCTTCCTGCACCAGCAGATGTTCCACCTCCTGCCTGTAGCTGGGCTTGTTGTTTCTGATACATCCAACCACCGCTGTATCATCTGTAAACTACAGTATGACAGCCTGGATGGGTAGTTGTGCAGTCATACGTGAGCAGAGTGAACAGGAGAGGACTCAGTAGACAGCCCTGAGGGGAGCCAGTGCTGAGGGTTATGGTGGAGTAGGAGAAGTTGTGGATCCTCACAGGCTGTGGTCTGTTTGTGAAGTAGTCTAGGACCCAGTTGCAAATGAAAGGGCTTAGTCCTACTGTGAATAGTTGTCTGTCATGGTCTGGGGGGATCATGGTGTTGAAGGCAGATGTGAAGTCCACAAAGAGCATACGGACATAGGAGTCTTTCTCCACGTGGGTGAGAGCAGTGTAGACCACAGAGAAGATGGCGTCTTCTGTTGATGGATTGTCGTGGTGTACTTACTGACGAGGGTCCTCGCTGATGTTGATAGTTGTTTTGATGTGGGTCCTGACCAGTTTTTTGAAGCATTTAGTGACTATCGGGATGAGGGCTACTGGCCAATAGTCATTCAGACCAGTCACTGTAGAGCTCTTTGGGACTGGGATGATGGTGGCAGTCTTCAGGCAGGTGGGAACTGTTGCCAGGGTGAGTGAAGAGTTAAAGATGTCGGCCAGCACCTCACAGAGCTGATCAGCACAGTCTTTCAGCACCATCCTGGGGATGTTGTCTGGGCCAGTTGCTTTGTGAGGATTAATCCTCCTGAAAGTACTCACTTGGGCTGAGGTCACGCTGAGAAACTCCTCTTCCAGTGGTGAGGTGAGTCTAGTGCTGGGTGGTCTGTTCAAGCCTTCAAAGCATGCGTAGAACTTGAGGGCATCAGGCAGTGATGAGTCTCTAGGGCATTGTGTACCTCTGTCTTTATAATCTGTTATACACTTAATGCCTCTCCACATGCTCCGTGGGTTTTATAAGATAACTTGACCCTGGATCCTCTGTGCATATGTGGCTTTGGCCCTTTTAATACTAGCAATCAGCTCTTTCCTGGTCTTTCTCAGTTCCTGTGAGTTGCCAGACCTAAAGACAGTGTCCCTGGCTTCCAGGAGGCTGTGAACCTCTGCATTCAACCAGGGCTTCTGGTCTAGGTATCTCTTAACATTTCTGATGGTTGTGACATCATCAGCACATTTGCTAATGTATCCCAGGACTGAGGATATGTATTCCTTCGGGTCTAGCCCCCCCATCATTAACAGCAGCCTCCCTGAAGACCTGCCAATCTGTGCATGCAAAACAGTCTTTCAGTATGGACTCACTATTTTTCACCCAACTTTTTACTATACTTTGTATCGGTTTGTTGCGGCTCAGTGGGGGGAGGTAAGCAGGGGCCAGAAAGATGGAGATATAGTCAAAAATAGGGATGCACAGATTCACTTTTTTCACTTCCGATCCGACACCGATATCCATCGTTTAGTATCGGTCAATTCCGATCTGATACCGTTCCAATACAGAAAAACAGTGCTGAATTAACAAAAATGTCTAAATCATGTCATCTGGACCTGTTTCTGAAATGGGTCCAGATGACACGATTTAGCCATTTTTGTTGTCTACCTGGATGTTTGAGCTTACAAACCCACTGCTGAATTAACTTAAAACATTTGTTTTGTTAAACGCAGACATGAATGTACTGAATTGCAAATTTATTGAAAACTTCGCACCATAACAGCACATTTAAACACACCAAGATCTTCACAAGCTTGGTCAAACATGTAAAAACAACACAACTTTAATTTGTTCAGTCAGTACACTAGCGCGTGACATCACTTAGAGCACATAGCATAGATTTAGAGTGAATAGATCTGCCCAGTCATGGATCGATTACATTGTCATGATACTCGATCCAGAAGGTTTATATATATATATATATATATATATATATATATATATATATAAATTTATGTATATATATCGTTATATATATCTCGATACCGATATTGGTATCAGATCGGTGCATCTCTAGTCAGAAAGTCCTAGGTAGGGGCAGGGTGCGGCTTTGTATGCATCTTGTACGTTGGTGTAAACACAGTCCAGCATGTTATTTCCTTGTGTGGGAATGGCCACGTGCTGATAAAATCTTGGCAGGGAGTCTTTCAGATTTATGTGGTTGAAATCACCAGCAACCACGTAAAATGCCTCAGGGTGTTTGTTCTGCAGCGAGCTAATATTATCATGCATCTCCCACAGGGTGTCTGTAGCATTAGCATCCGGAACTATGTAAACAAATATTATGAGCACTGCCGTGAACTTGCGGTGTAGATAATGTGGTTGACGTTTCACTGTTAGCTGCTCCAAAGCCTTGGAACAAGAGCTGTTTATCAGAGTAGTTTCTGCACCAACCTTTATTTACGTAGACGCACACTCCACCTCCCCATGATTTCCCTGTTAGCTCACTGCAGCGGTCTGCTCGAAAAAAAAGTCTGTCATCCAGCTGGAATGCTGAGTCCGGCATGTTGCTGTTAAGTCATGATTCTGTGAGACAAAACACAGCACATTTCCTCATCTCCTCTGTGGCACCAACTCTCAGACGAAGCAGTTCCATCTTGTCCAAAGAGCAGATGTTCGACAGAAAGAGAGAGAGAGAGAGTATCGGTAGTCTGCCAGTCTTAGCATTAGCTTTAAGCCTTACTAACACCCCCACCCGGCAACCTCTCTTCTTCAGCCGGGAGCAGCGTCTCCTCTTCCCATTTGAGCACCCCTGCTGAAGCTTCCAGGCAGATGACTTTAAGATCTGTATTCTGCCTAACGTAGATTTGAGATTGATGCTGATTGTTGCTGCATTCCATAGTAAATCCTCTTATTCTCATCAATTTGGTTAGGCTATAATTCACACGCTTAAAGCGTGTGGAGTCAGGCTCAGAGTCGATTTTAAAACTCCTATAAACTGGGATCGCACCAGGAACCAGTGAAGCTGCTGCTTCCGAGAGCGCGGCCATCTTGGCATCATATTGGCATGTAGGTGAACCCAACTATATGTAGTGAATATTGCACAACCTCACATATAAGTCTCAGTTCCTCTCTCAAGTGAGGTGACATTTCATCTAGAGCCAGTTTATGATGGCCAAAATCAGCATTCCTGGGACCCCATCCTCACATGACGGGAAGCTTGGCCTAGATAGTCATCTTCTAGCTGGAGAGTCGGGGGATCAATCCCCAGCTTCTGTAAGTGTGCCAAAGTCTGCTTTGATGATACTAATACTTTTATCTATTCTTATATATTCATATCTGTTTATGAGTGGGACTATAAAAATGTGCAGTATAGAGTATGTAAGAACATGTAGCACTGACGGCACTGTATGAATGGGTGAATGCAAAACTGAGTGTAATATGCCATACATGCAGTACCTGGGCAGGTTCAAAAAGTGCCACACTCATGTTTACACTGCACCCAACCTTGACTAGTCTTTCTTCAGGTGGTGAGCACACAGAAGACACAGCCAACTCAAAAAATCCAGAAAAAAAACACTTTGTTGATGCTGGAAAGGAATATCTCAAAGCTGCTACTGAGTCACCCGTAAATGGATGTGACAGTTCTTTTCTAGAACATATTTGTTCTTTTTCAGTGTTTTTGTAGGAATTACTAAGTGCCACTTGTTCAATTTCCTAACTGATTAGTATGCAAGTACAATAGTTCCCTCGCTACTTTGCGGTTCAACTTTCGCGGACTTGCTCTTTCGTGGTTTTTTCAAAGATTGGACATGACCACAATTTGGCTGATCGTTGGATGAGCCACACGAGCAGCATGAATTGTTTATTTAAAATTTTAAAATAAATTATTTTAAATGATTTAGGACCTGCTGCACTTGTGTCGGCTGCACACACATTTAGAGTTTAGAAACATTGTTTAGAATATTGCAAGAGTCTGAGAAGGGTTCAAAACACCTTAATATACACTATATATATATATATATATATATATATATATATATATATATATACTAAAATTAACTACTACTTACTACTTGTATTAATGTACAAGTGATACCGATTCCTAGTTTGTGGTTTTTCACTTATCGCAGATGGACTGAGAACAGAAGCCACGCAATAAACGAGGGACAACTGTACCGTAATGTCCAGTCTAAAGAGCACACACACACACACACGCACACACACACACACAAAACAACATAAAATGGTTTTGTACACATCTAAGCTGTGGGTGTACTTGTTGTAACATGAGATACAGAAAGATTTTAAAAACTTTTAAATAAATGTGTACCAGTAACATACACATATACATACAGTAAATGTTTTCTTTTTCTGAACAGCTGCTTAACAATAAAACAGAAGCTTACCAGAAAGTCATTTATCTCTATCTTCAAGCCGTCCTGCTCCGCAGAGGAAAAGGTGCTTTATGAGCATGAGCATGTTAGACTCACATTCTCTGTGCATGCAGGGAACCCCCCCTCACAGGGGAGGGGGGTTCCCTCCTCCCCTCCTCGTTTCATTGGTTCGACTCTGACCTTGTTAATTTAATTCGTCAGATTTTATGTTTATCTAAAATTTATACAGGTAATCTCATTGAGTCATGAGGACCCCGCCCCCCAAGAAATACGTGTACTGGGCAGCAATGTGAGCACCTGCGCGTGACAAGGCAAAATGTTTTGGAAGCATGAAGTTCATTAGCCTGTCAAAAACAATAAAAATCCATAAATTAGCTGCAGCAGTGTGTGCTTCAAAGCCTGGGAGAAAAGTAGTGACTCATAGACCGGAGACTCCGGTAAGTTTATCTGAAGCTAAAGGCCTGAAAACCTTGTGAGAAATTGACAGTCTTCACTAACGTATATTTATTGGCATCTTGTTTATGTTTATTTTAGCTCCAATTATTTTTGTTTGACATTTATGAAATTTAAGTCATGTTACTTAGGTTTATTATGCAATCTCTACATTCTTTTTTGTGTGTGTTTGTCATGTTTTTTCAAAGAAAAGAGGTATCAAAAAAATTGTCAGGTCATCTTTATGGATTCTTATTGGTCGAAACGTTTCATCTTTCATCCGAAAGACGAAACGTTTCAACAGAGAAGAATTCGTCCTGACTACTTGTTTAAATGTATTTACGTGGATGACTGAGCACGCTTGCGAACATGAACCTGGTATAAATTTAATGAAGGAAACTTCCTGTGCACGTCAGCTTTTTGAGCAAATCTGTTTTTTTTACAGCAAAGGGTCACCTCACTGCAATCACATATATCATGATTTATGATTATGAGTTCCAGTTCTTCACCTGTCATATTTACACGGATCAGGGGACTCAACTGATTTTTCAGTAAGTTTCTAGAAATTTGATCTGAGATAATGTCTAAACTAAAAACCTGTATAAATGTTTGTGAAGGTGACTTTAAGAAAGGTCAGCTCCTGCTGGTTCTGCTGGTTCTGCTGGTTCTGCTGTCCTTCTGCGCTCAGGTTCTGATGTTTATCCAAAGAGAACTCCTTTGAATCCCTCTGCACCAGACCTCAGAGGACTGCAGCAGGTGTCTGCAACCTTTAGGGTCCAAAGAGCCATTTTGACACCTTCGTTCACTAAATTCAAGTGTTCAGAGCCGCAACAACCTGCTAACTGTGATTATCAACTGGTGGCTCATGGGCCACTTTAGGCTTGTTGGAGGTGGCTTTTGTTCCCAGTAAAAATATCAATTAATGTTAAAAATCATTATGTATTTTCAGCTTTTAACATCATTTAATGAACCGGTAAGACAAATGAATAGACCAGAATCTTGTAAAGAGGGGGGAAATAGTAAAACAAATAAAAAAAGAACTATGCAGATCTATGTGAATTTTTAAATTGTTGAAAAAATAATTTTAGTAGAGAAAAAAAAGTTAGTTTGTTTTAATCCTTGTACTAGTCCCAGCATTCAGATATTTGCAAAGCAAATGCAAAGAAAACTGCTAAAAGTAGTCTCTTGTTGTTATAGTTTGTATAACAACAGGTAAAATTCAGTTTTATGTTAGTTTTGGTCAAAGCTTGAAAGAGGCGCTGCAGAGGGGCCAAAGAGCCACATGTGGCTCCAGAGCCGCAGGTTGCAGACCCCTGGACTAGAGCCTTGGCAGATTTGTCTGCAGAGAAACTGGTTTCCATGGTTATGTAGGTGACCTGTAGAGGCCGTGGACGTCCTCCCTCCCAGTCAAATGGTTTGACACTGACTGGTCCACCTGCTCACTGAAATCACCACCAGTGATTGTCAGACTAACACATAAAAACGGCTGCTGCTGCTGCTGCTGCTGCTGCTGCTGCTGCTGCTGCTGCTGCTGCCGCTGCCGCCGCCGCCGCTGCCGCTGCTGCTGCTGGTGGTTTAAGTTCTAAATGTTGTTTTGTGTTTACATCATAAGTGGAAATGTTTGAACGTGAAAAATGTGCAAACACCTTTATTGTGATCTGTTTATATTTACTATTGCATATTCTGGTTGCTATGGCTTTTTGTATTGGTACAACTTTAGCTTTTTTAAGTATTTAGCCTTTTCTGCCACCTTGTTCTCATAGAAAATGAATTGAGCTCATTTTACATCCTTCAAATCTTTAGATCTGTTTTATTGCTCCTTTCACATTTAGTTCTGATTCAGCTTCTTTCAAGTTCCTTTGCAGATTTCATTTTTTTCAGCTACTTTCAACTAATTTCAGCCGTTTTGGCTCCTTTCATGTTCTTTCTGCTAACTACAGCATTTTTGTGCATCTTCTAACTTCTGTCCGCTCATTTTAGCTTGTTATGCTCCTTTCAGCTAAATTCTCTGTTTCAGCTTTTTCTGCTATTTCAGCTAATATTTAGCTGTTTTTCATGCTAATTTTAGCTTTTTCTGTTAATTCCACGTTTTCATTCATTTAAACTTTTCTCAGCCTATTTCAGCCAAAAAATGTGCTCTTTCTACTTCCTTCTGGTAAGTTAAGCTTCTGTCTGCTTTTGTAACTATTTTTCAGCTGTTTTATTGTTAATTTCAGCTATTTTCAGATAATTTCCTCTTTTTTGTGCTCATTTCTGCTTCTTTCAGCCTAATTGGGTAAATGTGTTATTTCTGCTTTCTTCAGCTGATTTAAGCTTGTTCTACCTTTTTTGCATTATTTTTAGGTTTTCTTTCAGCAGGTGTCGGATAAATTGAAGTTTTTTGTTGCAATTTCTGCAACTTTTAGCCTAATTAACTTTTCTGTGCTAATTTCAGCTTGTTATGCTCCTTTCACGTTATTTCTGCTACTCTCATCTGTTTCTGCTATTTCAGATACTATTTAGCTGTTTTATTTGTGCTATTTTAATCTTTTTCAGCTAATTACACATTTTTTGGGGGGCTCATTTCAGCTGTTTCTGCTTTCTTCTGGTACCGGAAGTTTAAGCTTCTTTATGCCTTTTCATCTACTTTTTTGTTAATTTAAGCTTTTTTATCTAATTTCCACATTTTTATTCTCATTTCTGCTTATTTAAATATAATTCAGCTAATATGTGTTCTTTCTTCTTTCTTCTACTAACTTAGGCTTGTTCTTCTATTTCAGCATGTTTGTGGCTAATTTCGGCTGTTTTTCGGCAACGTCTTCTGCAAAAAGCATTCACACTGCATTTTTTAGGAAATGTGATTTCTCTAGTTTTGACTTAGTTTTCTCTCTAAAGAGAGGACGTTTTACTGGCGTACTGTTCTTTTCTTATGTTTTAAACACAAATATGAGTTTTTTAAACTTTGCTTCACGTGTTGAAATCTGCACTACATGGGGTAAATGAAAATCTTCACGGTTTTCTATACAAGTGTTCTTGTATTTTCTGACAGCTTCATTGTGACATACGAGTCAAAAATAAAATGCTTTATGTATTTATTTTATACAAAATGAGCTGAACATGTGGAAAAGACGACGTCTGTGAAAGAATGTTGATATTAAAGTGTCGTCCAGAGTGTTTGTGTGTTGGCCTGCGCTCCAAACAGCTTCAACTCTCCAACAACTCCAGGAGACTCTCAATGAACTTCCGTGCAGTTTCATGAGAAACTTGTGAAACTAACACAACAAAAAATAGTTGCAAATTACATAATTGAACGCCCAGATAGCAAACGGACTCTAGACCGGATCTGTTCCAGGAATGGATCCTCAAAAACAGACCCAGATCCAAGTCCACTTGCACACTGGAACGGATCTGGAACAGATAGGAATCATGGATCCGGATCAGATCTGGCCTGGACCCTATCCGGATCCACTCAATAATCCATTTTGGATCCGTTCAAGAACACATCATCCAGCCCGGATTCGTTTTGGATCTATTGATAGAACGCATCATACGGCCCGGATCTGGTTTTGACCCGTTTATGATACTTGTATAGGAGGTGGACTCATTTGGTTCAGAACCTTTATTTTTCGTGATTTAATTAACAAAAGTAGATACAGAGAAAAACTTGATTACCAGCTACAAAATACCATAAAAATCCCCCAGTTTGGCCTTAAACACATAACGATGGTTTGTGAAGCTGTAAAACACCTAAAACTGGGTTATTCTGAGTAAATGTACAGTTCTGAGGCTGCACGGGGCGCAGGTGGTAGCACTGTTGCAGGTGTTCGAATCCCAGCCACGGGTCTTTCTGCATGTGCTCTGCATGTTCCCCCTGTGCTCCGTAAACACAAATAAGTTTCCAGAAGTCAAAAGTTTTGAGGCAATCAATTGCCACAACATTTTTGAGTTGATCAACTTAAAATTACAAGTTTTCCAAAACTTACATTTTGTTAAGTGCTACTTCTACATTTTGATTCCAGTTTAAATAAAATTGTTCATGTCAACTCAATAGATTTTACTAATCACCATTTAAAGTTTTTAGGTATATAAACTCAAAATGTTTCATTTAACAAGACTTTAAAGTTTTCACTTTGTTAGCACAGGAAATGAGTTAACAGAACTCAAAAATGTAAGTACAAGACGAGACATTTTCAAGTTAACAAAACTCCATTTTTATTAGATTTTGTCATTGTTTTAAGTACAGAATACTCAAAAATGTTGACTTTGTTTTAATCAAAGCACATGAAGCAAAACTTTTAAAAGTTGGAGGCAGTTGATCGCCCTAAATATATCGAGTACAACAAACTTGAAATGACCAAGTTACAAACGTGTTCTACATAACAGCTTTTTCTTGGCTTATCCATCCATCCATTTTCTTTACCCGCTTCTTCCATTTTGGGTCACGGGGGTCGCTGGTGCCCATGTCCAGCAATCACTGTGTGAGGGGCGGGGGACACCCTGGACAGGTCTCCAGTCCATCACAGGGACACATAGAGACAAACGAGACAAACAACCATTCACTCTCTCACTCACACCTAGGGACAATTTAGAGTTACCAATCAGCCTAACATGCATGTTTTTGGTCTGTGGGAGGAAACTGGAGTACCCGGAGAAAACCCACGCATGCACAGAGAGAACATGCAAACTCCACCCAGAAAGGCCCCTGGACCGGGATTTGAACCAGGGACCTGCTCGCTGAGAGGCAGCAGCTCTACCAGTTGTGCCACCGTGCTGCCTTTTCTTGGCCTATTTAAAATAAAATAAAATTAACAACTGCAAAATATTGAAAAGGAGCACACAAAAGAAAAACATGCTAAAACATTTACAGAGAGCAGTACAAAAATAACTTTACATTTTCATAAAATGTACAGCTGCGACAATTTAGCACCGTATTTTCCGCCGTACATGTCACTCCGCCCTATAAGTTCTCATCAGGCCATATTTGTCTAATAAAGTGAAAAATCCATAAATATTTCGCTTCGCCGTATACGTTGCATCTATTATGCGTCACTGCTGACGCATCGCATTTGTTACATTTGTTACATTTGTTACACGACACCACTGACAACCCAGGAATGTGGGCCGGTGTTGTGCCAAAAACTGATGGGCTGCTAAATGGTGGCTGCGGGAGCATGCACGGGAGGACTTTAACAAGAATTTAACAAGATTAACACTTAAAAACAATTAATTGTTTGCTCGAAATTATAGTAAATGTGTGTCTCAGTCTAACATTTGCTTAATAAATGCACTTTGATAGTCAATTCAGCTGAATTAAAAAAAATTATTTGCTGCCTCAGTGCTCCAGGGGCGCACAGAGGGAGGAAAAAAGGAGGAGGAGGAATGCGGCTCGTTTCTTCAAAATTTAACAAGAAAAGCACCTAAACAATTGTTTGCTCTAAATTATAGCAAAGGTGTGTCTCTGTCTAAAGTTTGCTTAATAAATGTACTTTAATTGTCAAATAAGCTGCATTTTGCTGGGGCGGTGCAGCTGGTTTGACAATCAGTCCAAGCAGCGAGCAAAACGAAGGTGGGGAGACGGTGTCATTAAAAGCTGGTAAAGATTGTCAGTCATCTAGGACATGGTAAATTAAAAAAGTTCAAGAAAAAAACAATAAAGTATAAATATCCTGATGCATGCTCTATAATCCAGGTAGAAAAATCCAAAAAAGTTCAATCTGGTCCTCTGGACATTCAAAATTAAAGAGGGTGAAGCAGAACAGCTCAGAGTCAAAGTTTCATCCTGCCTCAGCAATGCCAAACCACCACCTTCCAACATCAGTAGAGAGGAGAGGGATGCACTCACCACTCTTAGCAAGGACAAAAACATCATCATTCTCCCAGCAGACAAAGGAAGGTGCACAGTGATTTTGAACCAGAAAGACTATCATGAGAAAGTTATGACACTCCTTAGTGACTTAAACACTTATGAACCTCTGAAAAGATCCAGGAAGTGGTTACAAGAAGAAATTAATAGATTGCCTGAAAATTTTGGAGCAGGACAAGGCTATTGACCGTATTCTGTACCACAGACTGTACTCAGGGGAGGCCACACCTAGTCTGTATGGTTTACCTAAAATCTACAAACAAGGTGTACCTTTAAGACCAATCGTTAGTATGATTAACTCTGTCACTTACAATGTTTCCAAATATCTGGCGTCTGTACTCATCCCTTTAGTTGGCAGCTCAGAACACCACATACAGAACACCATGGACTTTGTGGACAAGGTGAGGGATGTCATCATGGAGACTGATGAAACAATGGTCTCTTTTGATGTCACATCACTCTTTACGTGCATTCCTGTTGATGATGCAGTAGAGGTGGTCAGTTTAAGATTAAAATCAGACACCACTCTGAGCAGCAGGACCACGCTTTCCACAGAACAACTGGGTCAACTCTTGAAACTGTGCCTGCAGTCAACCTACTTCACATATGGGGAGCAATATTATAGGCAGAAACATGGGTGTGCTATGGGGTCTCCAGTTTCTCCTATTGTTGTGTAGTTAACTAAGCCTCAGGTCAAGTCCTGGCCTTGAGGGCCTGCCTGGAACAAGAACTGTATTTCATTGATTTGAGTCCAGAAACACAAGATTAAGTTCATCCAGAGACTTTTTAAGTGTCCTACACTGATCAATTGAAAGAACACTCTCTTTTCTGTTATCATTACTATTTTACAAATGTTTTGATAATCAAATTGTGTTTAGTTCAAACCATTTTCAAATGTTGAAGTGAACTACTCATTTTTTAATCAACTGTGAAACAGTAATAATGACTTTAATCCTCATTCAAAGTAGAAATCAGGTTAATGATGCATTGTCTGATTTTCTGTCTTCAATGAGCAAGTTGTGTAAGTTGGTCAAAGGTCAAGTTTCGGTCAACTGCAAGTTTACTGAAAAAGAAATGTCATGTTTAACTTTTTCAGGCAGATATGAGAGAGTTGACTCCACGAAGTCTGGAATCTTCAAAAACATTTTCTGTCTGTTCTTAAACAACTTAATCTTTTTCCTTGACTTTTAATAACCTCTTACATCACAAAAACACACCTCTGTTTGGTCCATCGACCAATCAGAAAGTTCTCAAATGAACCGGAAGTGACCTCTTTTAAAAGGTGCAACACTTCCTAGTTCACGTGAGTTCTGAGAAGAACGCTGAGAAGAACGCTGAGAGAACGCTGAGAGAATGCTGTGAGTTAGTTCCGAGAGCAGCAGAGTTCAGAATGCTGGAGGAAAAGCAACTAAGCTGAACGAGAGAAGTTCAGAGGAATTATGAAATGTCTGTTCTGGGATGATCTCACGACTCCGAACGGTTCCCTACTATCCTTACGGAGACGCTGGAGAGCGTTTGAAGGCAACTCTACACCGAAGTCGGAATTATCCTCTGCCAAGGTAAAAAGAGTCGATCTTCAACCGCAAAGTGTACCTTTGGTTAAGCTGGGTCCAGAAGGAGCGTGTTGTTCTGGTTATAACAGACAAATTCCCTCACCCATCTCTCTCAAGATAAACTTCATTTTCCATCTTTAAACTCTTCTATTCTGCTAGAAATTAATCCAGATATTTTCAGAAATGTCTGTTGTGAAGCTTGAAGTGAGAAAACCATCGCCGTATGGTTTTCTAATTGTAAACTCGCTAATTAAGCCATGTTGTTGTTGAAATCATTTTGCCAAATTAATGTAAATGTGTGATGTGTTTAAATCGTTTTTAAATAAATGACCCACTGTTGTTGGTGAGTCAAAGATAAACACGTTTCCGTCCACATTTAATAATTCAACACATGATATTATTCAGTCCAGAAAAATGAATGAATCCGTTTAATTTATGAATATATCACAGAATATGTTCATCTACAGTTGCCAACCTGTACATGGAGGAGGTAGAAAAGAGAGCCTTGACGTCCTTTTCAGGGACACCACCAAGTCATTGGTTCAGGTATGTTGACGACACCTGGGTTAAAATCAAATCTCAGGAAGTCCAACATTTTACTGACCACATCAACTCTGTGGATAAATACATCAAGTTCACACGAGAAGATATAAAAAATGGCAGGTTGGCTTTCTTGGACTGTGAGGTCTCAGTCTCTGATAGAGGACATTTGCAAACTGAGGTGTACCGCAAACCCACCCACACAGACCAGTATTTGCAGTTTGACTCCCATCACCCTTTGGAGCACAAGTTAGGAGTCATCAGGACTCTGTA
>NC_056512.1:2432964-2433580 GCF_014905685.2 Nematolebias whitei
GTGGATAAATACATCAAGTTCACACGAGAAGATATAAAAAATGGCAGGTTGGCTTTCTTGGACTGTGAGGTCTCAGTCTCTGATAGAGGACATTTGCAAACTGAGGTGTACCGCAAACCCACCCACACAGACCAGTATTTGCAGTTTGACTCCCATCACCCTTTGGAGCACAAGTTAGGAGTCATCAGGACTCTGTACCACAGAGCAGACAGCGTCCCCACTAGCTCAGGAGCCAGGCAGAAGGAGAAATCCCACACAAGACAGGCTCTAGAGCAATGTGGATATCCTAACTGGGCCTTCCTGAAAGCAGAGAAGAAACCCAAACAGGACTCCAGTCAGCCATCAGGTGAAAAGGAGGAACCCAGACCCAGACCAGTGGTCATTCCGTATGTTGAGGGAGTATCAGAGAAACTGAGACGTTTATTTTCTAAACATAACGTCCCAGTGGCTTTTAAACCCCAAAATACATTAAAGACTGGTTCATCCCAAAGATCCAGTCCCCCGGCACAAACAGAGTAATATTGTGTATGTTGTTCAGTGTCAGGAGGGTGATCAGTCTTACATCGGGGAAACTAAACAGCCACTGGCCAAAAGGATGGCCCAGCACAGAAGATCA
>NC_056512.1:2433680-2444399 GCF_014905685.2 Nematolebias whitei
ACACTCATCTCCAGGTCAGCGGTCACTCTTTCAGGGATGAAGATGTTCACATCCTGGACAGAGAGGAACGATGGTTTGAGAGAGGAGTAAAGGAGGCCATCTTTGTGAAAAGAAACCGTCCATCATTAAACAGGGGTGGAGCCTCCAGGTTCAACTGCCCCCCTCTTACAATGCTGTGATTGCTAGTATCACTCAGCCCTCTGTGAATAGTAAACAGCCATCAGGTGCTAATGATCCATTGTTAGGCTGATGGTCCTTCTTGAGCATGTGATCAGCTGGTTCTGGTTGTCAGCAGCAAACTGGTTGATCCACTCTGAGAAGGTGCTATTTAAGAGACTGAGCTGAATACAGCACCTCAGACTGAGGAAGTCTCTCGGACGAGAGACGAAACGTTTCTAGATTTTTTTGTTGATTTGATTTGTTTTGAATGTCCAGAGGACCAGATTGAACTTTTTTGGATCTGAAAGGGTTATTCTCCTGATAACACCTAAAAGAATTCACACACAAGACAGAGCGTAAGTTTTCTTAAAAAGGCCCTCTGCAGAGGTGGGAGTTCGTGACCTGACAAAACATCAAGGTGGAAGTCCGCCGCCTCACTGGAGAGCTTGTTTTTTATTTTGGAGGAGGAGTGAGGAACAAGCACAAATCAACAGATACAGATTTTCTCTGACGCAGCTGAGTCACACAGAAGATTACTAAACAGACGGTTTGATTACAGAACGGGATAGCCAAAGTAGCGAGGTCAGATCTGAATAATATCATGGTTGTTTAAAAACCAAGGTCTTGGTCTAACTGCACATGCACATGAAGCTGAGAACAAGATTCTGGCTGTTCTTCAGTTCACACGACTGGAGTTTAAACAACTAGTAACAAGTATGAAAGTAGTTTTAAATGATAACATTTTAATTTTATCCAACAGCATCCATATGTTCAGATTCTACTGATAATAATTCTAGTGAACACAGACAAGACTGACGTTTTGGTTTTTGGACCTGAGCACCTTAATGTCAATGTCAATTTATTTATATAGCACATAAAAACAACAAAAGCTGACCAAAGTGCTTTACAGTTAAGACCGATTAAAAAAAAAAAAAAAAAAAAGAGTATAAATGCATCTAGTGCCATACCTTAGGAATGAATGTTTCAGTCTTTCTCCCTCCTTAGATGCATTAATCTGTCCTCCTGCTCTAATGTTAAAAATCTTGGTGTTATCTTTGATCAGGACACGTCTTTTATCCCCCACATTAAAAACGTTCCTAGAACCTCCTCCTTCCACCTGCGTAATATCACTAACATTAGAAACATCTGATCTAAAGATGATGCAGAAAAACTGGTCCATGCATTTGTCATGTCTAGACTGGACTATTGCAATGGTTTATTATCTGGGTGTCCAAATACTTCTTTAAAACGTCTTCAGTTGATCCAAAATGCTGCTGCCAGAGTCTTAACTGGAGTTACTGGGAGAGATCATCTTTCTCCAGTTTTAGCTTCTCTCCATTGGCTCTCTGTCAAATCCAGAATAGAATTCAAAATCTTACTTCTAACCTACAAAGCTCTCAACAACCTAGCTCCATCTTATATTACAGATCTTATTGTTCCATATTTTCCTAACAGAGCACTTCACTCTCAGACTGCAGGTTTACTTGTGGTTCCTAGAATTTACAAAAACAGAATGGGAGGCAGATCTTTCAGTTATCAGGCTCCTCTCTTGTGGAACCAACTTCCAGTCTCTGTCCGTGAGGCTGACACATTATCCAGTTTTAAAACTAGGATTAAGACTTTCCTTTTTGTTAAATCCTATAGTTAGGGTCAGCTTGGGTTTCCTGAGCTGTCCCTTAGTTCTGCTGCTATAGACTTAGACTGCTGGAGGACAAACTGACCACACTTTTCACTCTACTTCTGTCTTTACTTACTCTGCTCAACCTGTTTTGTATTTTTAATTATTTTTTCTATCCTTAACATGTTTTTTTTGTCTTTCAGGTTCACCTGGACCTATACCTGGACCTGGAACTATATCTGGACCTGGACCTATATCTGGACCTACCATTCTGTGTTCGTCTGTCTCTCCTTCCTGTCCTCTCAACCAGCCGGTCAAAGCAGATGGTCTCTTGAGTTTTGTTTTTGTTTTTTTTGAATGTCCAGAGGACCAGATTTAACTTTTTTAGATTTTTCTACCTGGATTATTGAGCATGCATCAGGATACTTGGACTTTTGCATTTAGGGATGAAATTTGGACTGATGATGACAGGACCGTTTCTATAACTCCTCCAAACGGAGGGGGTCGGGTTGCAAACTGTAACTTGTAACTATTTGCATAACGCCCTGTCCATCCATCTGACCGGCGAGCATGTTTTAGCCACTCTACGTAATGTTCGTGGAGTGAACGTGCGTTTACGTGCGCTGCGTTCGGGCCGCGGACCAACCTTCATGTACAGGTGGGCCGGTGTGTGCTGAGGCAAAGCGTGTGACAGCTGATGACGCAGTGGGGCTGCGCGTTTGACGTCGCTGTGCGAACGTTGAAAGGCGGAGGGCGTGACTTCATCTACGCCGTGCTGTTGTAGTGAAGGCTGCGAGCCCCGCGGGAGTACACATTTTCTCTGGAGGGACGCGCGCCGCTCTCGCTGGAAGGAGGCGGAACTCGTCATCAGGGTTCGTTCAGCTGCCTCACGCTTTATGCTGAGACGCGGTGGGTGACGGCTGCCCGCGTTTGATTCGGTGACGCGAGTGTCGCTCTTGTGAGAGCGAAGACCTCCACCTGACCCAGCCTGCGGTCCACATTTATACCGATGTGAGCCGGAGAGCACCGGGCAGCTGTGTGTGAGCCACATTAACACAGCGCCGTTGGATGGAGGCTGTTTCATCCCACGAGTGCGAGTTGACACCGCTTGGGTGAGGATCGTGCCGCTCTGGATGATAACAAGTTATTTTCGCTTACCATTGTGTCGTGTGATCGACTCGTCATGTCTTGGAGCGACGGTGAGTTTAAAAAACCTTTATTTAAGGACACCGGCTCGTTATATGTGAAGGATGTGTGCGCAGCCGCTGTGAGTTCATCCGAGCTTACAGACTGGCTAAAAAACAGACACTTTGATCATTGAATGATGATTTATTTCAACTTTCGTGTCACTTTTACGCACAACCTCCGGAGACCGTCATTTTCAACGCTTCTCCCTCTTGAGCTCTGCGATTTGTTTGCCCAGAGCGCTGTCTTGCAGGCGAACTCTGGGGGAAAACGCTGAACTGCAGGTTGCCGGAATGAAGAGGGCTGGATACTGACGGGCGGGGCTGGTGGTGGAACTGAGCGAGAGCCGCGGCCGTGGAAACGTCGATGCTTTGCTAGCGACGGTCCCTCCAGTGGGCCGGGAGGCGGGATGAGCCGCTTGGCTTGATGAGGTGGCGCACAGCCTCTGGCACCTCCTCCGACTGCTTCAACTCGCCAGCATGAATTTGAAGCTGCTCTCGAACAGCGCGTCCGCCGTGATGGGCCCTCCATCAGGTCTTTGTGCAGTTTCTCCGGCAGCGAGGGAGAGTAATGAAACCAGGTGGATCGTTGGATCATCGTCTTCCACGCTGCAATCGTCGACAGGCGAACCGTAGAAGAGGCACACATGTTGAAGATAACGTCTGCTGCCTTACAGAGGGAGTTCTTTGTCTCCAAGGCAGGTCTGCGGCCTTCAGCCCCTCTGGACATGCTATATGCTAGCAGCGTCACGTTGTTGCTAGCCGCGGCTGCCTGAAAGCACATTGATGGGCTCGATTGGAGAGCGTGGTCACCGTCTGGTTCGTGTTTCTCCGGAGGGATGGGACGCTGCTCCGACCTGGACAGCTTAGCTCCAAAGCTTCCGCTCGGCTCGGCTCCAGGGGGGTTACCGAGGGATAGCCCCGCTCGGTGAACCCCTCCACTCTGGTGATGGGTGCGGACTGGGGACCGACTCCCCCAATCTACCAGGAAAAAACCCGTCTGTGGCCTCGCCCGTAGGACGTCCTGTTGGGAGCGCGAGGCCATATGGGTCAAGACGGTGAGCCGGAATGGAGCCCAGTAAACAACCTTCCTGCCGGATCATCCGAACTGGCGGGAAAGACGTAGGACGTAAAAAAGGGTCCTTTCATGTCAGCCTCCTCCTGGGTTTCGCCGGGCAACCCCTGGGGCGCCATCGGACGGGAGCAGTGTGATCGCCGATGCGAAAACGAGGTGGGATGGGGTGAGCATTCACTCAGCCCCCCCCCCACCGACACTACGCTCCCCAGGAGGGAAAAAAGCAGCTGGGGCTGCAGCTGAGCACGCCTATCCCGGAGGAACCATCCGATTCGCTCCGAGGGTCGGCGATAAGAGGAAAAAATACAAGATGGCGTTGTCCAGCGTGTAATGACCTGTCATTGGGAAATATTCCTCGGCGCTTACCTTGAATAGGACTACTCGTCATCTTCTCCTCGGGGAGGAGAACTCACCGGACAACCGGAGGTCGACTGCCGGGCCAAGCATCCTTAACAAAGGTTGGTCATCTACACAATTTTCCTTCTTTGTTCTTCTGACAGTGCTATATTAGCTCGCTGAAGAAAAAATGGGAGCCGATTTCCCGCTCTTGACGTAATTTATACGGACCGGGTGGGGCCCACACAGCAGGTGGGCATGGACTAAATTTTTTCAGTGCTTATGCTGCGCATAACGGGATAAACCCACTAAAGCGAAGGCCTTAAAGGGCGAAGCTTTTACGACATAGAACTCTCTTCATTCAAAACCTCTATCATTCAGTCAACACTTAACTTGGTGTGATGGCTAACCTACGAACAGCCATAATCCACCAGTTGTGTGAATGGGCATCTTTAGCCTTTCAGAAGCTGAGACAGTCCAAACCAACTGAACCAACAGTCCTAGCTGTAAACACATGTTCTCTACCTCTAGAACCGAGCCAAGTCTGCCCCTTCATCACCCAAGTTTAAGAGAATGCAACAGCATTTTCAGACTGAAAACCCCCACCAAGGTAAAAATCAGAATAGGTACTCAGACTCTTGGAGAGACCATGGTTATCCAAGCCCTGATCACCGAAAGTTCAAGGATTATCAAGGAGGAAGACGCTCTCCTAATTATAATCACAAATTTTCAGGTTATGATCAACCTGACAGAAGGCAAAACTATCAGTTCCAGAACCGTCACTCTAGATCTGAAAGAGAACCACGTTCACAGGTCAAAGACGTTCTGAAATTTTTTTTTTTTTTCATTTAGCCTTTATTTATCCAGGTTAGTCTCATTGAGCCACGAGAACTCATTTTCAAGAGAGACCTGTTTAGGGAGCACATGGTGGGGTTAAGGACCTTGCTCATGGGCCCAGAGTGGGGCGAATGGGGGGGGGGGGGGCAAATGTGGGTGTTTTACCTACCCCACCCACAATTTTTGATGTTGTCGGGGCCGGGGCGTGAACCGGCGATCTTCGGATCACAAGCCCACCTCTCTAACCTCTGCGCCACCACTCCCCCAAAAGAAAAGAAAAGATGAAAGAATCAAAACCTGAATGAGATGATGACGATGAAGGTTTTACTTCCAAAGAGATGGAAATGATCCGACGTATAGTAGAAGAAATGTGTAAACAGGAAAAGTCTTAAGAAGGCTGATCTCCTGTCTATAACATATTCTGCTCCAAAACCTGAGTCTCTAAATGTTACCAACGAGCCTTTGGAACGACAAGCTAAGGAGCTGAACCCTCCATCTGCAGCGGCAGATTATTATTTTTTTTCTTTTCCTCTGTCCTCAGGTGAAACCAGACGTGTCTCCCTGGTCTTCCCCCCACCCCCACCCGCTTCTCGATCTCTTGATCTACCCAGTGAGATTACCACATGAGTTATAGCTAAACCCCACTGCAGCCTCTCCTCTCAGGGGTATATCAGACTAATTTAGCATTTGAGCTTTACCCAAAATGACGTTAGACTAGTTCTGTTTAAGGCTGTGGGGGAGGTGATTCACCCAGACTGTTCACGACCATTAGCTACCAGCCACACCCTTATTTCACCCCGGAACTCATCCAACCTAGTAGTCAGGGTTAGAGCGTTAATCATGGGGAAACTGGCCTTTTTAGGTCGCTCACCTCCGATTGTAGAACTGCAATTGTTTCTGATCTGGTAGTTTTTTAGAATCTAGGTAGGGATGCACCGATCCACTTTTTTTTTTTTTACTTCCGATCCGATCCCGATACCTAAATCTGAATATCAGCCGATACCGATCCAATTCCAATATCATGATCATTGATTTTATATGAGGCTGTAATAATCTGCTCTCAAGTACAATTTGTACAAATATATGCATGCATGTCCAAAAAGGCAACTTGAGGTAAGTTTTATTAATGTTGGATAAGTTTTAAAGTTACAATTAAATTCTGCTAACACAAAACATGTCTCTTTTTATTCCTAGCATTAAAGTGGATATTAAAGTGATTAATTTAAGTGATTGTTTAAAGTTATTTTATATTTTATAAATAAGGGGCAGATATAAGAATTTTTTTCTTCTTTCTGCACTCTTTTCATTCAATGTTTTCTTTTTGATTTTTTTTTTTAAATTTTGTTTCTTTTAAATGAATGAATAAATGAATTAAATTAAATAAAATGTTAAATGTCTTCAAACATCTGCTAAGTTCATGGCATAAACCAACGGACATGTTCCTGTTTTTAGTATTTTACATCACTTTATAATGTAGCCGTTTATGTTTTTAATATTTATAATTTTCAAATCATATGTTGTTTATGATTGTTTACTGTTGTTCTGATAAATATCTCCTGGAGGGTAAACTATATCTTGGCTGCAAGGATCAAACTGTGAAATCCTTTGTTTTCTACAACTGATAGTGGTTGGTCATTAATCATGATGAAGTTTATCAACTTCTCAGTAAACATTTGAGCTTCGTGGTTTCAGCGATGTCTTCTTCTTGTTCAATCTGAAGCAGGCAGTTTGATTTGGGTCAGCCGTGCTCAGTCTGTCCCTCCTCAGAGACGAGCAGACTGAGCGGGGCAGATTGGACGCGGCTGGCCGGGGTCGAGTCGCCTCTTTCGGATTCAGCGAGAATAGCGCCACGCTGAATCCACGAAGCTCGAATGTCCATCGTAAAACTAATTTAACCGCGGTTTAATGTGGTGCTATGGCTCTGCAGACATTGCATGATGCTTTCTTGTGGTGTTTAATGTAAAATACAAACCAGATTCCAAAAAAGTTGGGATACTAAACAAATTGTGAATAAAAACTGAATACAATGATGTGGAAATGGCAAATGTCAATATTTTATTCCTAATATAACATAGATGACAGATCAAAAGTTTAATCTGAGTAAATTTAACATTTTAAAGGAAAAATATGTTGATTCAAAATTTCACAGTGTCAACAAATCCCAAAAAACTTGGGACAAGAAGCAATAAGTGGCTGGAAATGGGAAATTGAGCATATAACGAACAGCTGGAAGACTAATTAGCACTAATTAGGTCAATTGACAACATGATTGGGTATAAAAAGAGCTTCTCAGAGTGTCAGTGTCTCTCAGAAGCCAAGATGGTAAGAGGATCACCAATTCCACCATTGTTGCGCAGAAAGATAGTGCAGCAATACCAGAATGGTGTTACCCAGCGTAAAATAGCAAAGACTTTTAAGTTACCATCATCAACCGTGCATAACATCATCAAAAGATTCAGAGAATCTGGAACAATCGCTGTGCGTAAGGGTCAAGGCCATAAAACTCTACTGGATGCTCGTGTAGTGAGTCACGTGAGGTACGTGTCACTTGTTGTATGACAAATATATGGATATATATTTATGCATACTTTTCACGAGTTCTTCATTTTTCTGACTGTGTAATGCCGTGCATTGAATTTAAAGGAATGCGAACAAGAGACGTTATTACCTTTGACCCATCAAATGAATGGAATCATTTATTTTCAGAATCAAAGTTTAACATCAAACATTTACATTAATTTGGCAAAATATGAACATAATAACAGACAGTTTCACAAATAATGAACTTCAAATCACTCGGCGGTGATTTGAGGACTTTGCTTCAGATATTTCTAAAAATATCTGCACTGATTTATGAGAGAGAGGTGAGTTTAAGAGTAAATTGAGATTTATCTTACAGAGGAAATATGTGAGGGAAGTTTAATCTGTTTAACCAGAAATTGCACGCTCCGTCCGATCTCAGCTTCTCACGGTACACTTGGTCAAAATAGAACCATCTACCTGTTGATGATGAATCAGCGTCGGAGTAGTTCCTTTCTGACTCGTTTCAGCGTCTCCGTCGAGAACTACCAAACCTTCAGAGAGTCGTGCGTAGTTAGCTCAAAACAGAATTATAATCCCAAAAACCTCTGGATTCTTCATTGCTCTCTTGGACTCTTCATTGCTCTGAAACTTTCAGAACCGGCTGCACTCTCAATCTCAATCTCAATCTAACATGAACTGGGAAGTTGCCACATTTTATTTGGGTCGACTTCCTGTTCAATTTAGAGCTTTCTGATTCGTGGAAGGACCAGAAAGAGGAGTGGTTTTGACGTAAGGTGTTTATCAACAGTCGAGGTCAGAGAATGAAATTTGTTTTCACATACAGAAAAGATTATTGCAGCAACAGCAGACTTCGTGGAGTCAACTCTTGGTAATCTTCTGAAAAAGTTTAAACATGACATTTTTCTCGGTAAACATTTTAGTTGACCGAAAACCAACCTTTCACATACTTACGACTTGACTCATTTCAGACAGAAAATCAAGGAATGCTTATTCAGGTGATTTCTTCTTGGAATGAGGAATAAAAATCATTACTTACTGTTTATGTAAAATAAAGATGAGTAGTTCTTTTCAACCTATAAGCATTGAGTGAACTAACACAATTTGATTATCAAAACATTTGTAAGACAGTAATGATTATAAAGAATTGTCTTTTCTGCTTGATTAATTCAAGAAAGAAAGTCATCAGATGGCCCAGACTTATTCAGATCAATGGAAATAACAGTCTCTGTCCATCTGGTAGATTTGAGGTCATCTGGTTCACTACAGTCCCCCCTTTGGAAATCATCACCTGTCCATGGGGATGAATTCCAACCGTGAACTTAGACCTTCAAATGTCCTTGAGCTTGATGTAATCCCGCAAGCAAGACCAAAGTCAGAAGTAATCCAGCAAGGAAACAAAGTCAAGGTAATTCCACAATGTTCTTGGTATTCCATTGTGTTTATTATAATCCCATATCGTCTCGACAATTCCATTGTAGCGATGCTTTAACCCCTTGGAAACAGAGTCTGTAATCCATTGGAAAAAGTCATATAATCCACAACGGTAAATCCACAGCGATTGGAAGTGTTGATTAATCAGCATACAGAGGGGTTCCCTTGGATTGAACTGAAGAAGCGGCCACTGGATGAAGAGTTGAGACCAACGTCAGGATTGCAGGTCGCCTCCAGCGAAGGTTGTCTCCAGCGACGTCCAGCCTGTGCCGTTCTGGTTCAATGTGTCATGCAATTATGTGGTTTAAGGTGGGCTTATGAAGGGGATTTTACATAAGGTCTTAAACTATATGCACCTGGTGTGTAAGCTATTATGGTTGGGAACAGCTACATCTACCAGTTAAGGGGTGGAGAATGCTGAAAAGGGGTACTACAGGGGTTTATGCCTATAGAAAAGTGTTCCAAACTATTTTTCCATTTCTAACTTGGTTTAAGTTAGCTTTACATGGTAAAATATAGTTTGGTGTAATTGTCTGTTGTCTTTTAGACGAACGACTTGAGATTGGGTGTTTGGTTTTCCCATAAATGTTTTGGAAGTCTATGGCGAGACTTATCAAAAAGAATTAGCTATCCCCCCGAATAGAATTGTTCGAGTAGGTTCGGCTTAGGCGTTGTGAGATCAATGTAGATTATGGTACTCAAGGTAGCAATAATATACATTGACTCCGCAAAGATTGCAATTTAGTGAATGAACTGCATGTTGGCATGGTTAAAGGCTTCTTAGTCTCTAACTTAACTACACAACAAAATTCATTCTTACCTCAGAAACAATACCAAAATCAACTAAACAACGTTTCAACACCGACAAGAGTAGTGACTAAGCATCTAGAAACATCGTTTCACTGCTTCTCCTCACCCTGGTTGCCAGATTTCAGTCACGCTGTCCCGTTTTATCAAGGGTAGGTCCTGTGAGTTTAAACTATGGTTAAGTTTATTATCCATTAGTTATCTTCAGCTTGGATGACCCTTGTTCCCACGAGGTCTGATTTTGTGATGTCTTTGTCTCCTAAGGAGTTATTGCACGCCTTGTGTTGTTTAACCTGGTTACGGTGTACCCATTTAACAGTTGGCTCTTTTTGGCCTTTACTGATTTTTATCTGGTAGATAATTGGAGACACTTTGTCGGTTATCAGATGGGGTCCAGTCCATCTGGGCATCAGCTTACGGGCGAGAGTTCCGGTCCCGGACTCTACTCTCCCAGTTTTTGGTGCAAACGTGTAGTACCAGACCCTGTCTCCCACTTGGAGTTCCTCGTAAGAGGCCTTTTGGTCGTAGTACGCTTTGCGTCCTTCAGCTGATTTTTCCAGGTTTTTCTGTGCGAAAGCAAAAGTGTTCTTAAGATGTCTTTCCAAGTCTTTCATGTATTGTTGTGTGGTGTAGGCTGTTGCCATGGCAGCATCGCCTGGTTGGTACAGCAGGTGCAGAGGGAGAGTCATTTGTCGACCCGTCATCATCTCGAAAGGAGCGATGCCAGT
>NC_056512.1:2444499-2447681 GCF_014905685.2 Nematolebias whitei
GAGTTTAAATGGAGAGAAAAGATGTGTGAGGGAAAATGTGTCGACGAAGAACGGCACCCTCCATTCGAACCCAGCTCTACCTCGGTACACTTCGGTAGTGGAAATCGACTCGTTACCTTGCAGAAGATATCTCAGCGTCGGTGTAGAGTTCTCTTTCAACGTTACCATTTCAGCGTCTCCGTAGGATAGCAGAGAACCGTCCGGAGTAGTGACAGTACTTTGTTCAACAGCAGCTCACCTCACGGGCGGACTCACATGAGCTGTGAGTCCGTCAGAGGTTCCACTCAGATGTGGAAGATTCCATAATCCCCACGAGACTCTGAAGAACTTCGGATCATGTCTGGAACTTCTTGTTCTCTCCAGCAACTTTTCTGTTCGGTTCTGCTCTCCGAACTGAACTACACTGCTTGGAACTAGGAAGTGTCGACATTTAAAGAGTTCTGTTTCCGGTTCATTTGGGAAGTCCTGATTGGCTGAAAGAGCCAATAGGGGTGTGATTTTAGTGACGCAAGAGGTCACTAGAAGTCAGAAAAACAATGAGATGTTTTGGAACAGACAGAGAAATGTTTTTGAAACAGACAGAGAAATGTTTAGGCGAGATGGGAGGAAACAGGTGCCAGCTTCTCTATTTACGTCTGAGAGGATTTAAAAACGTGACAGTTCGTTCCAACAAACTTGTTTGCGTTTGTCTCCGACTTTTGACCGACATCACAACTTAGGATTAAAAATCATTAATACTGTTTCACAGTTGATTTAAAATGAGTAGTTCACTTCAACATTTAAAAATGGTTTGAACTAAAAACACTTTTGATTATCAAGACATTTGTAAAATAGTAATGATAATATGAAAGAGAGTGTTCTTTCAATTGATCAGTGCAGGACACACTCAAAAAGTCTCTGGATGAGCTTAATTTGTGTTTCTGGACTCAAATCAATGAAATAACAGTTCTTAACACTGAGAAGGCCCTCAGGGTCAGGACTTGACCTGAGGCTTAGTTCACTACAGTCCCCCCTTTGGAAATCATCGCCTGTCCATGGTGATGAATTCCAACATGAACTTACGCCTTCGAATGCCCTTGAGCTTGATGTAATCCAGCAAGGAAAACAAAAGTCAAAGAAGGTAATCCCACAATGTTTTTGGTAATTCCATTGTGTTGTTGGTAATTCCATAATGTTGTTGGTAATTCCATTGTAGCAATGCTTTAACCCCTTGGAAACAAAGTCTGTAATCCATTGGAAAAAGTCATATAATCCACAACGATAAATCCACAACGAATGGAGGTGTTGATTGATCAGCATACAGAGGGGTTCCCTTGGATTGAAGTGAAGCTGCGGCCACTGGATGAAGAGTGGAGACCAACGTCAGGATTGCAGGTCTCCTCCAGCGAAGGTCGTCGCTGGATGACATCCAGTCGGTGCCGTTCTGGTTCAATGTGTCATGCAATTATGTGGTTTAAGGTGGGCTTATGAAGGGGATTTTACATAAGGCCTTAACTTATATGCACCTGGTGTTAAGCTATTATGATTGGGAACAGCTACAGCTACCAGTTAAGGGGTGGAACATGCTGAAAAGGGTAGTTATAGGGGTCTATACCTATAGAAGGGCATTCCAAACTATTTTTCCATTCCTAACTTGGTTTAAGTTAGCTTTACATGGCAAAATATAGTTTGGTTCAATTGTCTGTTGTCCTTTTAGACGAACGACTTGAGATTGGGTGTTTGGTTTCCCCATAAATGTTTTTGGAGTCTATAGCGAGACTCATCAAAAAGAATTAGCTATCCCCCCGAATAGAATTGTTCGAGTAGGTTCGGCTTAAGCGTTGTGAGACCACTGTAGATTATGGTACTTAAGGTAGCAGTAATCTGCATTGACTCCGCAAAGATTAGGTTTTAACGAGTGAAGTGCATGTTGGCATAGTTAAAGTCCTTTACAGTCTCCAACTAAAATACATACAAAACTCATTCTTACTTGGGGTGTTCAGAAACAATACCAAAAACCAATTAAACAATGCCTCAACATCGACAAAAACGGTGACTAAGCAACCAGTAAAACAACGTTTCAACATTGACAAAAGTAGTGATTAAGCAACTAGAAAATGACGTTTCGGTGTGTCACTCACTCTGAATGTCAGATTTGATCACGTTATCGCGTCTGGTAACATTACTCTAACTGGCGTCACCCCCCTTCGGTCATGGTGGACCGCGAACACGGGTGAGGACGTCGCTCCATGAGCTAAAGTTAGGTTGTCCTTGAGTAGTTTTAACTGTTTGCGCAGCTGAAAGAGGACTTTAAGGTCTGGATTGGAATCCAGTTCGCCTTTCGATGGAGTGTATTTGTCTGGGTCAGTCAGATACAGTATCATCGAGTTAACTGCAGGATCCAACTTCTGAAGTTGGATGATGTCTGGGTCAGTTGAAAATGACTTTTCATATTTTAAAAGAACTTGGCGAAGTTTGTCTCTTTCTTCATCAGATGTCAGAGCGTCGGCTTGGGCGACCACCTGTTCAATCTGTGATGAGACTGATAAGGGTTCTTGTTCTTTGGGGAGCTCCAACGAATCCCCTTCTGAGTCGTCGGACCTGTCTATGGGTAAGACACCATAGGTTTGCGGTCCTTGGTCGACATCATCGGTTGAGAAAAGAGCTATGGCCTGTGTTGGTTTTGTGAACCATACTGGCCCAGCTTCTTGACTCGGTACCAGGTTATCTGGGAGTCCTCCCAGAAATGGAATGCCTAGTTCAAAATCATGAAAATCAGTGGAAATCAACCATCCTAGCATAGTGTTTTTTGGGATCATCTCCTCATCCGTGCCTGTGTTACACACAGCAACAGATGTGGTCCTGGAGTCGAGGCTCACTTGGTTCGTGGCTTCCACGGACAGTCCCAAGTTGAAAAACGTAGGAGAAGGTTGAAAATATGCCTCTTTATGGCTAATAGCTTGTCCAGCTATGATGTGGATTTGCACCATTAGGTTAATCACCTGAGGTGGTACTGTGGTGGTTTGGTTGCTAGCAACCTGGCAGGCCTCTGGAATGGTCTGCCCAGCCTTAAGGTTTGCTGTGTCTAGCACAGGAGGATCCTTTGTGGCTGGTTTTAGGGACCACAGCACCTTGTTGATGGTGTCCACGTGGACACCCAACCTTACCAAAATGTCAGAGCCTATGTAGGTTGCATGTGGTAA
>NC_056512.1:2447781-2452302 GCF_014905685.2 Nematolebias whitei
GCGGTCATTACCTGTGAACTATTGGGAACTAATGGAAAGCGGAAAGCTTTTTTAATTAGTTCTAGACCCACGTGTTTGTGAACCAAGGTTTCATAGAAAGCTCGGTTAATTGCTGATTTATCTGTCCACAGAGACAGAACAGCATCGTTGGTGTGGGACCCTTGGATCTCTACACCTTTAACTACCAGTGGTAGGTAGTGTTTGGTGGACTCTGACTGCTTCAGCTCACAGAGGAGGCTGTCTTGTTGGGTCAGAGTTTGGACCACCGGGTGGGTCTCTTTGGTTTCACATGATTTCAGAGGAATACTCACCGGGCTCGTGTCCTCGGCTGAGGAGTCCTTTGCGCCTTCCGCGGTACCTGCTGTTAGGCAGTCTGTGTTACACTCCGGAGGCATTTGTATTGGCAGTGGTTTGCTCACCTTGGCCCACATCGTCTGATCACCATAATCTATAATCGCGTCGAAGCGATTTATAAAATCCTGGCCAACCAGAAATGGGAATGAGTCAACACTAGACACGTGTACCGGGTGGTATAGTGTCATTCTACCAATCTGCATGTGAACCATTGCTATAGTTGTCAGGGTTGTACTCTTCTCTGAGAGACCCTGCATTTCTATAGCACATTCTGTGAGAGGTATTATCCTGTTAACACCGGCAGCGGCTGTCCTCAGCTCCTCGAACAGTTTAGCTGACATAATTGTTATGTCTGCCCCACCGTCCAGAAGTGCTTCATGTGTGAGGACTCCTTCGAGTGTTACTGACAGGTACGCCTTCTTGGCGACCCCCCTTCTGATAAAGTTACACAGAAACCTCTTAGGTTTTTTCTGACGTTTCTTCACACGTTCAGCCTTGTCTGTGTAATCTTGGTTTGTCTGAACCGTCAGCACAGCAGTAGCTGTTTCTGAGTGTTCAGCTTGCGATGACTCGTCATCGTTTGTGTGTGAGTTTACCCCCCCTTCTTCCGATGAGGGGTTATTGGAGGCAACAACAACAATGTCTTGGTGTGTACCACCGACATCTGTGATGTTGTCATTCGCGCCCTCAGATGTAATAGTGATTACATCACTGCATAGTGCTCCAGGTTGGTTTCCCGTGTCAGTGTGTTTCAAAGTTTCTAATAACCTGCGTAGTTTCTCTGTCTCTTCCGAGCTCAGCGGTGTAGGGCCTTGATTCTGGAACCTTTGTGATTTGTTAGCCTCGGTTCGTTTCGTCCGAGGTGGGGGATGGTTAGGTACGTCTTTTGGGGGTTCCTTTTCGGACTTCCCCTGATAATATGGGTCATCTTGGTTCCCATATCTTTGCGTCCTATGCACACCCCATTTACGATAATCACGTTCATCCTCTGAAAGAGGAGCTTTTTTGTCCCAGCGTGCACCTTCATGACGCGGTTTGTTAGTTTGAAAAGACTGCTTTTTCTCGCCTTTCTTAGGAGGAGGAGGCGATGCACGCCTTCCTTCCAGTTCTAGCGAGTGGGGTTTAACCTTTACACCAGGAAACACCTCTATGGGCGTCTTAGCATGAGAACATGCCTCAAACACATTCACAGCACACTGTTTAATCTCATTGATGGATTTTTCTTTGAAATTTGCCATCATTTGTACTGACGTTCGTATGTCAGTGTGGAGATTTTTGCTGAAAACAAATTTAAAACCTTCTTCTTCCTCCATTCCGGTTTCATTTCTGTAACCAAAATAAGCTTTGAAGATTATTCTGTAATAAACCTTTGGATGTTCATGCTTCCCTTGCATGACCTTGTCAGCAGCTGGGAAACCAGCATGTCCCGTGCAGGGGTCATATTCCCTGATTAAAGCTTCACACAGAAGATTGTAATCCCTTCTCGTGGCATCAGGTTGACGCTCGATGAAGGTGAACACCTCTCTGTCCGAAGTGAGCCTTATCAGACTGATTTTATCCTCAACCGTAGCATTAGGATAATCACTCAGTCTGAAATCAAGGTCATTCAGATATGCTTTTGTTCCAGTTGAACCCATTGGGCCAGGTACAAAGCGTTGTACATATTTTGAGAGTTTTTGAAGTTCATCTATTGAGAGAGGAAGTTTCAATGGTCTCTCTTGCCTGCTTGGTAGTGGAGACCTGTTCAGGTCTGTCCCTGCTACTTTAGGTAAGGGTAGAGGTGTGTCTTTACACACATGTGGAGGTGGCAGAATGGGATTAAGAGCAGGAGGTGCACCAAAATTCTTCTGAGGTGATTGTGGGTGATCTGGACTCTGACCTTGTTCGTCTTTGAGTTCTAGACCAGTTCACCCCACGTCAGAAATCTTATTTGTTGCTGCGGCTAGTTTCTCCTCACAGGCTTTTAAGCGTTCCTGTGATGTTTGACATTCACTTTGTAAACGCACGCCTTGTTGGACTAACGCCTCCTTTTCCAATCTGCATTCGTTCAGAGCTTCTGATGTGAGCTGCAACCGTTGTCGCAGCATATCGTTGTCTGAACACAGTGCTTGGTACTGAAACTCTCTTTCCTTCATCTTCTCCTCATATGAGTGAGCTTGTGAAGTAAGGTGATTTTGTGAGAGCTCCCTCTCACGTTTTAACTCATGTGCACTGGTCTCTTCATCAAGTTTAGACTGTGCCATGAATTTGAGATACACCTCTCTGTCTGCTGCATATGCTTTAGACAGCACGTCATTTTGTTCAACCTGTTGATCCAATTTGTCTTTGAGAAGCAGAGAATTTTTTGCTAACCGTTCAAGGCTCAGCTTTTTATTCTCTGCCACCGTGGCATTTTCCGCTAAACTTTTCAGTACCGTAGCTTTCTGAATTTCATCCATCTCTTCTAATGGTGTGCCAATTATTGGGGTCGTTAAAATATTTAAAGCTCCCTGGATGATGTCATCTTCTGACTGGGAGTCTGAAAGGTTAATGTTTTCCTCCTCTATTTCCATTATCTCTTTATTTATTTTATTTAAATAAATAGACAGGAAGATGTTGTGTTTTTAGGTGGTAAAATAAATCAGAAAGGTTTCCTTTTCTGTTTTATTTATTTTATATTTGGTGTTTTAGCAATTAAACGTGTATTTTCCTTTCAGCAATTGAGTAAACTTATCAACTCTGTGATTATCTAGACTGTATCTGTCAAAAGTTCTTAATTTTTCATTTTGCACCTCCTTTTGAGGATTTATCAGTGAATGAAAAATTTCTTAGTAAACGCCTTTTCTGGGCATAAATACTTTAATCACTTTTTAAATGTGAGATAACAGTTCAAATCAGCTTGAGGGACGTTTATTAACTCAAAAATGCTTCTGAGAGAAATAAACAAAACGTTTAATTTCACCAAAATATCCTAAACACGAAGTGAAACTGTGATTTCAAGTTTCCAACAGGAGGTGGCAGTGTAACCTTATTTATTTTAACCTGTCACTGTTAGTGACGACCAGTAGGAGTCGCGATGACTTCCTGTGGCTTTGGTGACATCCGGTCGTTAGCCGTTAGCTTAAAAATTTAGCATCGGCTAGCGTGGTCCAAAATCACCATTTAATGATGGATTTAAAACTTGAACGTGGCAAAGTTTCAGCGATTAGGCTTTTAATAATTGGAACAGCGGTTTAGAGCTAACTTTAAAGCATTTTTCAACGTTAAACAACATAGAAAGCTTCTATATGAAAACGAGCTGCATTTCCGGGGTCACGTGATTGAATCAACCAATGAACAACCGGGTGGGCTTTACTGACATCAGAGGGAGTGAACGCAGACACGTCACCAATTTCTCAGCGAACCAGAGCGACCCAAACAGCGGTTTTCGACCAATCACTGCTCGTTATTCTAGCTAGCTGTTAGCTTTAGCCTGAAAAGTCTGGTCAACTTTTTGTCCATTAACTTCTCAAAATGCACAGTTTTACTGTTACAGATGTAACGAAGCAATTTTAACAGTGGCCTGAGTCAGTGCCCAGTTTCAAAACAGCAGTTTATCCATTCAAAACACGACTCGTTCAAAAGAATCTGAACCGAGTCCGACAGCCGAAACGGGTCAGACAGAACCCGTTCTTCTCTGCCACAGTTTAACAGAATAAAGCGTTTTACCACAAACCCAGCTTCAGTTACACAACAGATGTACAAATTTCAGTTTTTAAATGAACACATTGATATTACTTTCAGCTCTAAAACAGTGTTGTTCATAGAACACCGACTCGTCCGAGCCGTCCTCTAGAACTGAACCACACAGCTGATAGATTAGAAAGCTGCACTTTTCATGCCAACATTCAGTTCACGTATTAACACAGACTCCGTCACATTTAACTCACGCCTCTTCAAACATTCGTACGGCCACGAAATGTCCAAATGGCGGATATCGGGTCACGAGAAGCTCTTTAGAGACCTGTACCGGGCCACCAGAATGTAGTGAGATAGGTCGGTTAGCTTCGTTTAGCTTCGGAGCTCCACTACACGTTATAATATCTGGACTAGTTCAAGTACCTGATATTATACTTAATTTAAACGGGTTCTCTCTTTTTCAAGCTACTTGACAGATATGTGACAGAGATACTGTGTGGGAGATGGTTT
>NC_056512.1:2452402-2459660 GCF_014905685.2 Nematolebias whitei
GTCTTATAAAAAGCCTTTCTCTCCTCCACTCCTCGTCTGGTCATTGCACAGAAGACTCAGTCCTAGGGCTGGGTACCTTTCTAAAAAAAAAAAAAAAAAAAAAAAAAAAATAATAATAATAATAAATGAATAAATAAATAAATAAATAAATAAATAAATAAATAATAATAATAATAATAATTATTGATGTCAGTACCTTCACTTCGGTGTCGGTTCCTGGACGGTTCTTTTTTCTGTACCAATTTTGTATTTAATATTAATTCTAACAAGAATAAAATTACATTACACATTACAATACATATCGTGAATTTTATTTTTTAACTTTGGTATTTTTCTATTCCAAGCAGTTTTCTTACATAAAAACAAATAATTTCCAGGTCAAAAGACCAGTTTCAAACCAGTAACACGTCAGTGTCTAATGTTCACTGCTACACACTGAGGACCTTTTCACTGAACAGGTTTTATTCAGAAACATCAACATGTCTGTTTTCTCTGGACACAAACAAGCTGCTCCTGGCTGATGGTGTCTCCAGCAGTAGAACATGTTCACTCTGAGGCTGTAGATGATGATTGTTGCACACACAGATACCTGGTTGTCAGTTTGACATATTGTCCCTCACGTCCCACCAGCAGGTCACTGGATTGACTGAGGTAGAGTTGATGCAGACTTCTGCACCTCTGTGTCTCTGCCTGAATCTTCTCTGTGGTTCTCTGGAGTTTAGGGCTCTGATCATCTCCCTAATTGACACGAGAACAAAACATCAACAATAACATGGTTGTGTTATTATTGCTCAAACATTATCTAGGCTGAGAGATAAAAGCTGATAAAACTGGTCAACAAAATCTTTTACAGCTTAATTTACCTCCACCATGGAGTCCCCACTGTAGAAAAAGGCAGCAAACTTTTAACAACAAAGTTTGTGACTGTCCTGTGAACTCACCAGCTGAAACACAGACACAGAGCTGTCCTCCAGAGTTCTTTGATGAAGACAAGTCCGGCTGTGGAATGTTGATTCAGTCCATTTAACACACACAGAGACTGACTCACGCTGAGAGGAGGGGGGGGGGGGGGGGGTGCTGTCCGTCTGTCTTCTTGCAGAAAAACACGGAGCAACTTTCTGCTTGTGTGTTGTTGAAGCTGTTCAACAACACGCGCTGCACACGTGAACCCGTCTGTGGGCGTCACCAGCACCATAGACATACATTATACATAGATTAGGTACGGCAGCTCTATACAGCTCTGGGTGTAAACACGTAGTCTGTTTGTCATACGTCTGGTGTTTTACCTGCCTTCGTGCTGAAACCATGTGACACCTTACAGCCAATACCTAAACTTGACACAGAAAAAAGAGTGACGTTTCAATCCATACACCTACCGGTGCAGTTCGGTGTGTGCCATTTAAGAACCTCGGTTCGATACTCAGCCCTATTCAGCCCTCCTCCGTCCGATTATCCATCTCCGTCTGAATCTGTACCCATCCTGTTTTGCCTGCCTGATCATTTTTGTAAGTTTTGCTGCCACGCCAGCCTTTTGTTTTGTTGTTTAAAATAAATGTATTCTTATTTTAAACTCCTGCCTCGCTCACCTGTCTGCAAATGGGTCTAAACATTGAGGACTGTGACAAGGACAAGTTGGCCATATGAGGATGCTGTTCAAAAATCTAACTAAGTAACTGTTACAAACCTCCCAAAATCTCAGAACCAAGCACACTTCCTGAGTAACTTCAGCAATGAGCATGTTTCATTCAGATGTCATCGGGAAAATGAGTCCAACACTCTATGATTTTCATGCTTTGTGTTTTTAGTCATAAATTTGTAAGGTTACATTCATATCTTTCAAAAATCCAGCAGCAGTGCAAGCAAATGCATTTTAAAACATGCAGTATAATGAATGAAATAAAATTTTTAAAAAGGGTGAAAATCCAAATTCCTCTAGGTGTGGATGCACCAATCTCTTATAATAATCTCTTGTAAATGGCCTACGCTCTAACTGTGCTGTCCCTAAGAAAAGCCACAAAATGCAACCTGTAATTTTTAAATTGGGGTTTTTAAATGGTTCAAAAAGGCTGGTTCCTACTTCATCTCCCATGACTGGATCGGTTTTCCAGGAAAAAGGAGAATAATTCCTACAGCCTTTGTTGAAAACGGTCATCAAATGTAATTAATTCCAATCAGAGACTTGTTCAGTTATCTGGGGTCAGTCCTCTTGAAGGGTGATCATGTGCTGCTGAGCGCTTCTTCATTGCTGTAAGTTTCTGTAGCCCTTACACAATGCTATTAAATAAGTGGTCTCTGGGTTCTTTTTTACAGTGTACTCTCGTACTATATCATTTAACTTAACGTCTCTAGTTTGGATCACTAAACTTACCTCTAAAAGTAGCACAACCTGATAAGAGTAACACAGGTTTCATAGTGAAGTAAATTACACCATACACAAAGTAAAGTTGAACATAGTCCCCTCCTTTAATTAAGCCAAATAATAATAAAATAAGATAGCTGGTTTAAGTATTCAAACAAACAGCAATTTATCAATTGCACAATGAATCCCCACATACATTGTCTATAGGAATAACTACTGTCCCAAACAACTAGACCTAAAGCCGGCCCCAATACACCCTACGTTGCAGGCCTGTATTGATGCTCGTGAACGTAGAAATCCTACAGCTCTTCACTCGAGCAAAAAATAAATTAAACGCAGTAGCTTTTGTATCCATGCAATTTCCACCAGATTAGTCCAGGCAACATGTAGTCCACGCTCCGTGAGACCCATCCAGCACTCCACAGCAGTACACAGATGATGGTGCAAATTTCATGTGCTCATTTGTTTTCATTTCCCACGTTGCCAGAGGTACTCTGAGTGACGCGGGCACTCAAAGTGACCATCTGGAATTCATCTGTCATTATCCAGTCCGGTAACGATCCTCTGCAGCTTTGCACGTTCCCCTCAGTTAGTGAAACGGCAGCCTACAGTAGTCCTTATTAGCAACCAGCTGAGTTAGCTTTGCTCTAACTCACTAACTACTGTTGTGGAATAATATTTTGTTCCTTTTGAATCTGACTCCCATTTCTTATTTTATTTTGAAATTGACCCACTTCCTATTTTACTTTGAAGAGGCTCTCACAGATAGATTTCATTTCCTGTTTATATAATGTAACACGATGTAAACCACTTCTGATTGGATTGGATACTGACCAATCAGATCGCAGACAGACTCAAAGCGCGCTGAAAAGTTAGTTTTTCTGTGTGAAGGAACGCCCTGTTTTTCTGAGACAAAGGGAGTGCAGGTTTCTGCTAAAACAGTGTGTGTGAGCGGAGGGGGAGAAGTGAAGTGTCCTCTCCTCGTGTGTGTGAAGAGAGACGCAGCCAGCCAGCAGCAGTTTGGAGCAGAAAGACAATGCAGGTCGTATTGTAAAGATTAAGGGATGCATCCAGATTTTAATATGTTAAAATAACGACTGCATTTAACTAACCCACTGTTTATACTTGTGAATCTGTGACAACTTTTTTTTACTTCTGAGTTACTTTACTTATTAAATATTCCTAAACTTGAAGGTGCGTGTGTAGTATCTGATGTGCAATGATTTGACTTCCTGCAGGATTGAAAAGGTATCAGAGCTCGGGTGGAGAAATAAAGAAAAACACAACACTACACAGCAGCCAAAACAAGAAAAAGCAGTCCAGCAGCTCCACGATGAAACCGTACTGTGTCTTATCAAGTGGCTTAGCTGGTACCAACCCTGACTCCTCTGGACGACAAGTCAAACAGAAAACTCACTCTGGAGACTTGAAAACAGTCGAACTTTTCTACCTGCTGCTCCTTCCTCCTGCACACACCTGCTCTTCTCCTCCTCACTCGCTGTTACCTTCACAGACCATATACTTGTAGGAAATTACAATTTTCACAGGCAACTCACAACAAATGAAAGATGACTTCTTTTAGATAATGTAAACACATTTTAACCACTTTACATGAACTTTGCTATGTCAATAAAATTAAAGAGTTGAATAAATGAACTTATTACTTTTCTATTTATAATCTTAAGACTTCTTACATTTTATTTACCCTTTCTTTTTAAATCTGGGTTACATTTCCATCTTTTGTTGTTTTTTCAGCTCTTCTGCAGCCTCTTCAGATCAGATCTTATCTGATCTGACAACCGTGTTCCATCTCTACCCGAAATGACTGACCCACTTTCGTCTGCTATCTATGTCTTTTTAAACTCATATCTTGTCTCTGATTGGCTTGTTTCTAATCTAACATCCATTTTGAAGACTTTTCAACAGTTCAAAAGTTTGTCTCCTTTTTTTCAGCGTGTGGTTTTTATGCAACCGCTCAGCTGTCTAAACAGCGTACTTCCACTTCTGTTGTAAGCTCGTGACAGGTGCTTTGCCTAACATCCTCGTATCTGGCCGTCACCACACTGCTGAGTTTCCTGTCAATTGCTTCAAGTGACTGTTTCTCAACTTTGAACTTTGCTCTTTTAATCCTAAACGAGAAAAAAAAACAAGAGAGAGGTATAAAAACCCTTCTAAAATCACTTGACTTAACAATTAAAAGTAAAATCCAGATCAAACTTACAATCACCTAATGAATACTTTGATCACAAAATAGATTATGTAGGATCCTTTTGATTACGAAAACCATCATAACATTTGATTGTTTCTGCACCTTGACAGACAGACATAAAATCTTTTTTAATCAACACACCACAAAACTTCTTTTATTCATTCATTCATTAAGATTGCTTCATTTCGAATGTCCACCTCTACCAGACATGTGCAGTCTGACCTCAGTACCTCTTTTCATCCACCTAACTTGACACTGGGCACAACACTGAACCCCTCGTTGCCTCCGATGTGCATCCCATCGGTGTATGAATGTGATAGAGCATTGATTATAAAGTCGAATGATTTGTGAATGGGACAGATTGCATTATAGGAGCTTTGAGTGTCTTGATAAGTTAAAAAGGTACTATATGATTGCTGTCCATTTGTTATTTAACAAAGAGAACACATTTTTTCTGAAATTATCTAAAACAAAAGGTTGAAATGAGTGCAGAATAAATTTGAAACCAACTGAAAAATACTCAAATTAGCATAGAAACATTAAAATAGTCGCTGAAATAGCAGAGAAAGCTGAAAATCACTGAAATAAATGGATAGGAATTGAATAAATTGAGCTAAATTAATTTCTATTGGGAGCAAAAAGACAAAAAAAAAGGCCAAAACACTTCCTAGAAAGCTGAAGTAGCAAGTACCAAAACAAATTTACAGCATCTTTTTCCCTAATAAACTGAATGTTTTGAGAGACAATTTGTTGAAATAGCACAATTAAATCAATTAATTTTTGGAGAAAGATGAAAAGATACATCTACAATGCCATACAACAGAAGATGGATGGATAAATAATTAATAAACAATGAATTAAAATGAGTGACATTTTTGTTTGAAACAGCCTTATAAGAGATAAATATATTTGTCATTATTTTTGTATGTGTTCTTTTGCCAGAGACATTTTTGGATATTAATTTAACCTTTTGAACTGGACTTGGACTGAAAACAGAAAGCTGTCTCAACAAATTGTTGTTGTTTGTTGCTGCTGATCTGTTTCATGTTGCTGCTGATTCGTTTCATGTTGCTGCTGATCTGTTTCAATGTTGATGTGTTCATGCGTGCTCATCTGCTCACAGATTCATGTTTGTGCTGATGTTCAATGTTTTAGAGAGAGAGAGAGAGAGAGAGAGAGAGAGAGAGAGAGAGAGAGAGAGAGAGAGAGAGAGAAAGAGAGAGAGAGAGAGAGCCTTCCTTAGTCTGTTGGCAAGAACTTTAGATAGGATCTTATAATCTGAGCATAACAATGACACTGGTCTCCAGTTTTTTATCAATAGCAGATCACCTTTTTTTGGCAGTAGGGTGAGAACTGCTCTCCTACAGCTCAGTGACAAGCATTTGCGGCTAAGACTGTCGCTGAGTACTGCCAGCAGGTCTTCCCCAATCACTGGCCATAGAGATTTATAAAAATCGACTGGGAGCCCATCAATGCCAGGAGCTTTACCACTTTGCATGCTCTGTAGGGCATCTTGAAGCTCAGCGAGTGAAAGTTCCACTGACAGTGCATCATTAGTTTCCTTTCTAACTTGAGGAAGATCTTGATAAAAACTGTGGGCCACAGCTGGGTGTTCTTGATATTCAGTGTTATATAACTGCCTATAGAAACTGACAGCATGTTTCCGAATAGTATCAAAATCAGTCAGTATCTCACCCGTGTCGGATTTTAAGGAGTGTATAATTTTCTTTTGCCCATTTTTACATTCTAGACCAAAAAAAAAAGGATGAGGGGACATCCATCATTGCAACCTGATAGAAGCGGGACCTAACCAGAGCTCCCTGTGCCGCCGCCCCAAGCAGACTGGACAATGCAAAATTTTTGTCCTTGATTAAACCTACATAGTGCTGATCGCCTGTGGCCTCAAACTGTTGCTGCAGATTTTGAATCTCAGATTCTAAAATATTTATAGATGACTTAAGGGTTTTAGTAACATTTTGCGTATACTGCTGACATAAAAGCCGGATATTGACCTTGCCAACCTCCCACCATTGCTGCAATGATGTAAAGTTATTTTTGGAGCACTGATGATTTTTCCAGAGACACTTAAAAGTAACCTTAAAATGCTGATCCTCAAGCAAAGCTGTGTTGAAATGCCAGTAAGCACTACTGACTTTGACAGGCTTTATAAAGATGTAGGCAACAACAAGAGAATGGTCTGTGAAACCTACAGGGCTTATAGAGCAATTCCTAACAACATTAAAAATGATGCTTAAAACAATAAAAACGGTCGAGTCTGGCCATTGACATAAGATTGTCTTTGCAGTGCATCCATGTGTACTGTTTGTGTTTGTCATTGAAGTGTCTCCACACATCACCCAGTCTGTAGGTCTCCAACAGGTGAAACAATCGAGTAGATGATGCAGAGTGAGGTTCCAAGTGGTTTCTGTCATATCTGCTGTTCACAGTGCAGTTCCAATCCCCGCCCAAGAACAGGTACTGCTTGCAGTCACAGTCTTTAAGAACATTAAACAAGGTATCTAGAAAAATCAGCCTATCTTTGCCATTGGCTGGAGCATAAATATTAATAAACACCATGGTCACATTTTCATGCTCCACAAAAACTTTCAATAGTCGACCTTTAATAATTTCTTCACTCTTAAAGGTGAGGGGAGTGAAGTTTTTGGAGAAACAAACTGCCACTCCACAGC
>NC_056512.1:2459760-2465463 GCF_014905685.2 Nematolebias whitei
CATGATGTTGGAGGGTAGTTGAACCAAAACTAAAACGGACAAAAGGATGATAAAACATAATTCAGTCATCAACAATTTGTCGTCTTGCTTTCAGAACCAGCTTCCTTAACCTGTAAATCTCCTGGTCATTAAAACACTCCTGGCTTGCACCGTCAGTGTTCCTCTGAAAATATTTAGCTGAATCAATAAAAAGCTGTAGATCAGGAAAGAAGTCTTCAATCTTGACATTTCTAAATCCTTTGGTGTCTTTCAAAAAAGTTTTAATACTAAAAAATGGGATGAAATTTTTACCGGAGGGACCAGGCTGAGAGGAAATCAGAGACTCGACGTCAGAATCTGATTCAGCTTCACTACCAGAGACCAGAAATGGGACTTTAGTTAGTTTAGCTGAAACACCTCCAGCATTTGAAGGCTTTCGTTTTTTATTCTTTGAACAAGGCTCATCAACAGGCATGTGCTCATTGTCTACAATTACTCCAGTGACGTTTTTGACTTCTGGAGCCGGTTCTAGAACCACCTGCTCCTGTCCAGACCCAGCAGCAGAGGGAGAGTTTTGAGGCTCTGCAGCCTCTGTGGGGTCTGACACATTTTGTGGTTCATGTAAGGATGGTACTTTTCTGTGGCCCGGTTTGTCTGTTTCCCTCGTGCTCCCTCATTAGTTTCCATTGTTACCACCCGTGTCTCGTCCCAGCTGTCTGCAATTATGTCTCGTCTTGTCTATGCATATAAGCCACCTGTTCTGTCTTGTTCTTCGTCGGGTCGTCTTCGTTGGGTACTCTTCCTTGGGTCTCCTGAGTCTTCTTGGTCCCTCGAGTTCCCCGCGTCTCTCGTGTCTCCTGAGTTCCCCGTGCCTCCTTCCTAGTTCATGTAAGTTTTGCTGCCCTGTCAGCTTATTTATTTTGTACTTTTCGTTTATCATTAAAAGCCTATTTTTGTATATCTGCCGAGTTGAGTCCCTGTTCTGCACTCTGGGTTTGCTCCTGACACAAATCCTAACAGTACGACCCGACCAGAACAGAACCCAGCGGGCAGGGTTCTCACTTGGCAACACTCACCTTTTTTCTTTTTTCCCTCCTCGTGCCTTGATGGACGAGCTCCTCTCCGTCTCTGTCCTTCCGCCGTCCCACCGCCGCCGCAGTGGCAGAAGACGGTTCCGGAGGCAGTCTGCGGCGACCGGCCCGGTCTCGTTGGCCGAGCAGAACTTCAGAGCTGGTTCTGGTGTTTTCGTGGGAGCGGGGTCCGCTGCCTCACCTCCCAGGTTTCCGGTGGGGGCGAGATCCAGCGTCCCGCGGGAGCTCCGGTCCACTCCTGTTCGGTTCGGTGAGTCCGGTCCGGTTGACATTACAGGGGCGGGTTCCGTCGCCTCACCTTCCAGGTTCCTGGTGGGGGCGGGATTCGGCCTCTCACCGCCACTCCGCGCCGCGGCTGTTCGACCCAGCCTGGCCGTACCTCCGGAGAGTATTCATCGTGACTCCGTGGGGGCGTGTCCCGCCGCCTCACCTTCCAGGTTTCCGGTGGGGGCGGCACCCGTCACCACACCCACTCATACAGACATTCCCTTTTTTCATTAATTTTCCCCTGAAGAGATTTTTTATGTAAATCAGACCATTCTTGAACTATTTAATTCAGCTAAGAGAAACCCGTCCTCCTTTGATTTCATTTTGTCCCAGATGGAGGATTTTTTACTTTCTATCCCTGGTCTGTCTTTGCTCCCCGAGTATGATTTTTTATTATCTGAATTAGAGACTCTAAAGACTCCAGTTACAGCCATCCCTGAGGTGGACTCCACGCTGCATGCAGCCATCCCTGAGGTGGACTCCACGCTGCACGCAGCCCCTGAGGTGGGTCCTCATCTCTCCTATTCCGAGGGGGTCCCGGCAGACACTCCTCATCTCTACAATTCCGAGGGGGTCCCGGCAGACGCTCCTCATCTCTCCAAGTCTCCAGAGGGGTCGGCGCTCTCCAAGTCTCCAGAGGGGTCGGCGCTCTCCATGTCTCCAGAGGGGTCGGCGCTCTCCATGTCTCCAGAGGGGTCGGCACTCTCCATGTCTCCAGAGCGGTCGGCGCTCTCCATGTCTCCAGAGGGGTCGGCGCTCTCCACTACCACTGAGGATTCGCATCCATGGTCCTCCATGTCGTCTGCTGCAGAGCCACAGGCCTCTCCGTCGTATGCTGCAGAGCCACAGGCCTCTCCGTCGTCTGCTGCAGAGCCACAGGCCTCTCCGTCGTCTGCTGCAGAGCCACAGGCCTCTCTGTCATCTGCTGCAGAGCCACAGGCCTCTCTGTCATCTGCTGCAGAGCCACAGGCCTCTCCGACAGCAGCTGCAGAGCCACAGGCGTCTCCGACAGCAGCAGCATCTCCCCAGGCGTCTCCGACAGCAGCAGCATCTCCCCTGGCCTCTCCGTCGACAGCAGCAGCAACTCCCCTGGCCTCTCCGTCGACAGCAGCAGCAACTCCCCTGGCCTCCCCGTCGACAGCAGTAGCATCCTCCAAGTTTCCCTCGTCTTCTGCTGCATCCTCCAGGGTTCCCTCGTCTCCTGCTGCAGCCTCCAAGGTTCCCTCGTCTCCTGCTGCAGCCTCCAAGTTTCCCTCGTCTCCTGCTGCATCTTCCAAGTTTCCCTCGTCTCCTGCTACATCTTCCAAGTTTCCCTCGTCTCCTGCTTCAGCCTCCAAGGTTCCCTCGTCTCCTGCTGCAGCCTTCAAGGTTCCCTCGTCTCCTGCTGCATCCTCCTAGGTTCCCTCGTCTCCTGTTGCATCCTCCTAGGTTCCCTCGTCTCCTGCTGCATCCTCCAAGGTTCCCTCGTCTCCTGCTGCAGCCCTCCAGGCTCCCACGCCGCCTGCTGCAGCCCTCCAGGCTCCCACGCCTCCTGCTGCAGCCCTCCAGGCTCCCACGCCACCTGCTGCAGCCCTCCAGGCTCCCACGCTGCCTGCTGCAGCCCTCCAGGCTCCCACGCTGTCTTGCTGCAGCCCTCCAGGCTCCCACGCCATCTGCTGCGGCTTTCCAGGCTTCCACGCCGCCCGCTGCGGCTCTCAAGGCTTCCTCGTCGCATGCTGCGGCTCCCCAGGCTTCCTCGTCGCATGCTGCGGCTCCCCAGGCTTCCTCGTCGCATGCTGCAGCTCCCCAGGTCTCCTTAACGCAAGCCGTGTTCCCTTTGGCTCTGTGTTTTGGATGGCCTCCCGGCCGCCCCCCTGACCTGGCCCGGTTTGATGGACAGCCTCCCGGCCGCCCGCCGGAACAATGACTCTTTGGGACGATCCCTTGACCGTCCAAATCCCTTGTGATCCCTCGTGTATTTTCTCTGGTTCCTCGTGTCCTCTTTCTCTGGTTCCTCGTGTCCTTTTTCTCTGGCTCCTCGTGCCCCTTCCTCTGGTTCCTCGTGTCCCTTCCTCTGGTTCCTCGTGTCCCTTCCTCTGGTTCCTCGTGTCCCTTCCTCTGGTTCCTCGTGTCCCTTTCTCTGTGGTTCCTCGTGTCCCTCTCTCTGTGGTCCCTCGTGTCCCTTTCTCTGTGGTCCCTCGTGTCCCTTTCTCTGTGGTCCCTCGTGTCCCTTTCTCTGTGGTCCCTCGTGTCTTTTCTCTGGTCCTCGTGTTTTCCTCGGGCCCTCCACCCTTGCAGTGCCACCCTCCACCCGCCCTAGTCCTTCGGGAGGGGGGTTTTTTGGGGACGCCTGGAGGTGTCCTTGGGGGGGGTACTGTAAGGATGGTACTTTTCTGTGGCCCGGTTTGCCTGTTTCCCTCGTGCTCCCTCATTAGTTTCCATTGTTACCACCCGTGTCTCGTCCCAGCTGTCTGCAATTATGTCTCGTCTTGTCTATGCATATAAGCCACCTGTTCTGTCTTGTTCTTCGTCGGGTCGTCTTCGTTGGGTACTCTTCCTTGGGTCTCCTGAGTCTTTCTGGTCCCTCGAGTTCCCCGTGTCTCTCGTGTCTCCTGAGTTCCCCGTGCCTCCTTCCTAGTTCATGTAAGTTTTGCTGCCCCGTCAGCTTGTTTATTTTGTACTTTTCGTTTATCATTAAAAGCCTATTTTTGTATATCTGCCGAGTTGAGTCCCTGTTCTGCACTCTGGGTTCGCTCCTGACACAAATCCTAACAGTTCAGTAACAGAATCCACAGAGGTTGGGTTATTTAGATTTAAGTCCAGTGTCTGTGCATCAGTATTACCCGAGTCCTGAACTGGGGCATCACCTGTTGCACTGGCTGCAGCCCCACCGTTTGCTTCCGGTAGTTTTTCTGGGCAGGCACGAACAACATGTCCCTCAGAGCCACACCCAAAACACTTAATCTATTCAGATGATGCATAAACTGTATAATCAAAACCATCAATTTTAAAACGAAAAGCCATATTAAACTCCTGGTTGTTGTTCTTTAAAATCATATAGACCTGCCTCCTAAAAGACACAACCTGCTTCAGCTGCGGAGACTTGCAGCCCAGAGGAACCAGTTTAATTGGAGACATGAGCTGACCATGTCTCCCCAGTTCTTTGGACAAAACATCATTACTGACAAACGGGGGGCCCTGGGACAGAATAACCTTCTTTGCTGGATTGACCAGCGGAACCACCTGAACAAAAGTGTCACGAACCACCACACCTTTTCAACAACCGTGTTGACTTTGTCTACACTATCTAAGAAGATCACAACTCCATTGTTCATCCGAGATGCAGACTTGACACCGTCACATCCAACCAGTTCTCCAACCGCTAACACACAGTCCTCAACAGAGCAGTTCATGTTCACACAAAGTTTGACACCATGGTGGCGCGTGAGCTTATCAAGCCCAGCGCCACCTGCTCGGTGGTCCATGACACTGGACCGAGCCGGGCCAGAACCTCTCAACTAAACTACCACACAAGAATAGGTAGAAAGAGAGAAGAAAACAGTTTGAAAAGAATAGAGAAAAAGACAAAAGTTTAACGCAACACGGTGGCACAACTGGTAGAGCTGCTGCCTCTCAGCGAGCAGGTCCTTGGTTCAAACCCCGGTCCAGGGGCCTTTCTGGGTGGAGTTTGCATGTTCTCTCCGTGCATGTGTGGGTTTTCTCCGGGTACTCCGGTTTCCTCCCACAGACCAAAAACATGCATGTTAGGCTAATTGGTAACTCTAAATTGTCCCTAGGTGTGAGTGAGAGAGTGAATGGTTGTTTGTCTCTATGTGGCCCTGCGATGGACTTGCGACCCGTCCAGGGTGTACCCCGCCCCTCGCACAGTGATTGCTGGACATGGGCACCAGCGACCCCCGTGACCCAAAATGTAACAAACGGGTAAAGATAATGGATGGATGGATGGATGGATGGATGGACAAAAGTTTAACACTCACACGAGTCACTCTCACGTCGGACCCGACACCTGCTCCGCAAACGCTCACGCATGCGCACGAGAGAGAGAGACAGAGAGAGAGAGAGAGAGACTTGACAAAACTTTTATTTACATCATTTGGGGGACAACAACAACAAAAAAGGTCCAACCATGACAAACATCATTAACAGAAAGGAAAATAAAAAATGGGCATTAATTCATCAAAAAAACACTTTTTGTGTGTGTGTGTGTGTGTGTACAGTTAAAATACTTTACATAAAACCCAATATTATATTACAGAATACCAGCATTAAATATTATTATTCTTAAAAGGTAAGAATTAAAAAAACCATCCTTCCTCAATGAACATAAAACCTGTTTAATGCCCCAGAAGTCTTTAAACGAGTTAAG
>NC_056512.1:2465563-2474012 GCF_014905685.2 Nematolebias whitei
TACCATCTGGTTCTTTCTGGTCAACCATATAGCAAGTTTTGCAACCCCGAACAGAAAATTTAATAAGGTCCTGATCTTTTTCTTGCGTACAGTGTATTTTGGACCAAAGATAAAGAGAGGTAAAGAAAACTCTTCCCCAAGAGCTACCACCCACTCCTCTAAGAGTCCAAAGAGACCCACTAACCTTTGACATGACAGGACAAGATGTTCTAAAGTCTCACTGTGAAATTTTGAATCAACATATTTTTCCTTTAAAATGTTACATTTACTCAGATTAAACTTTTGATCTGTCATCTATGTTATATTACAAATACAATTTTGACATTTGCCATCTCCACATCATTGCATTCAGTTTTTATTCACAATTTGTTTAGTGTCCCAACTTTTTTGGAATCTGGTTTGTAAAAAGATCAAAATATTTATTCTCAAAAAACAAAATCAAAAGGCTGACAGGGCAGCCACTTACTGGTACTGAGAACAGATCAGAGCAGACATGACGAGAGGCAAACCAAGACACCAATGAAGGACAATCCAGAGGCAAAGACAAGACAGAAGAGAGCTGAATATATACACACACACACTGATTAGGACAATGACAGACACCTGAGGTGATTAACATGAGACACAAGTGAGACAGAGGCTGAACACAAGGAGGGAAAACACAGAGCTGAATCAGGAAACATGAGGAAACAGATAGACAGGACAAAAACCCAGAAACCCTACAAAGAGCGCCACCTAGAAATTTTCAAAATACCCTTTGCATTAACCTTAGTTTGTCATAGAAACAGGAAATTTGGTACACTTGTCCAATTCCCCAAGAGGCACAGAAAACCCTCTGGCACCAACATTATACGATAAACAAGAAGGCGGCCATTTTGAAATGCCGGCCCAATTATCACATCTTTTTGGCAGTTTACAGCCTCCGCATTTGAGCGAACTCCTCCTACGGATTTCGCTCAATAGGTTTCAAACTTGGCCATTTGAGTCAAAAGGTATAGGGGACACAATGTTATCTAAACGGTTTGTTTCTGAGTATGCTGAAGGGGCGGGGCCAGACCTCAAAGTTTGATATCTCGCCATAAAAAACAAAACACTAATAGCTCCTACACGAAAACTGTCTGAGACATCAAACCTTAAGTTATTGATCCACATCCCGTCCCCTGCAAGACTGAATGGTGAAATCATGACATGACTTAAGCCACGCCCCCTGACAACAGGAAGTATAAAGTTTTACTTTGAACGATCCCTATCTGACCCCTGTTACCTGATCAGTATGATAGTGTGTCCAGTGACCGAAGACATGATGGTATAACTTGCTTTCCAACACTGACAGTTTAGGGTGGAGCATGGGGGCGGTGCAACGTAGCGAAGTAAGACGTAACGCTGTCGCCATATGTTTGGCTCTAAATTCCACAGTTTTGAACCGAGGTGTACCAAAATCAGTATGATCGATCATTATCCACCCCTTGAACAGATAAGTGATAAATGGCCAATAGCCTCCATAGTGCCCCCTAGAATATTTTAAAACCTCAGCCCAAAGCCATTTTTTGAACGATAATTCTGAAACTTGATGAACATCTGTATCTTGTCAGGACCTATGAAAAAGTCTCTTGGAGCCATGGTCCAAAACCAACAGGAAGTCGGCCATTTTGGGTCAAAGAGTCATTTTTTGGCATTTCTATTTGCAAATTTTAATGAACTCCTCCTAGGAATTTTGAAGGATTGCCTTCAAACTTGGTTGATATGCCCTTAAGACATTGGAGAGTAAAAGTTATCTAAAGCTTGCGTTTTCGGATATGTTAAAGGGGTGTGGCCAGGCCTCAAAATTTCACTTCACGCCATAAATTTCCAAACACTGTAACTTTCACATTGAAAAAACGAAATGCACGAAACTTGGCATGACCCATCCCTATTGGATGCCCGACGATCCACTGTGGTCATATTTTGATATAATCAAAGCCCCACCCACTCGGAACAGGAAGTCTCTTTTTTAACTTGGAATGCCCCCTCTTTGACACCATTTACCTAATCAGGATGATCCTGTGTTAGAAGACAGATAATATGGTCTGACTTGATTTAAAGCACAAACTGATTTTCTTTGATGATGTGGGCATGGCGGCATGGCGAATTAAGAAGTCACGCCGTAGCAATATGTTTGGCTCTAAACTGCACAGATATACCCATACCCATAACAATTTATTTATAAAGCACTTTAAACAGCGACAAAGCACACCAAAGTGCTGTACAGGGACAAACAGAACAAGCACATAGCAACAGAATACATAACAGGACACCAAAAAGTAGAAACCAACAAGAACAATAATGGATAACAACAACAACCGCAACATGACCAACACAGTGTGATGCACACAGACTCAGCACAGATCACACAGTGCTGAAAGCCAGGGAATAAAAGTGTGTTTTTAAGCGAGATTTCAAGACTGTGAGGGAGGGGGCCTGTCTAACGAGCAGAGGTAACTCATTCCAAAGTCTTGGGCCTGCTACAGAGAAGGCCCTGTCACCTCTGCACTTGAGACAGGTTCCTGGGACTGTTAGGAGTAACTGGTCTGCTGATCTGAGAGAACGTGGTGGAACATACGGCTGGAGCAGATCAGTAAGATAGGAGGGGTCAGAGCTGTTTAGTGATTTATAGACACAAGAGTATTTTGAATTTGATTCGAAGGTGAACCGGAAGCCTTTGTACGGAGACCAACACAGGTGTAATGTGCTTTCTTTTGCTTGTGCTGGTCAAAAACCAGGCTGCTGCATTTTGGACCAGTTGGAGTCTAGCTATGGAGGTCTGACTGATAACAAAAAGGAGTGAGTTGCAATAGTCGAGCCTGGATGTAATGAATGCATGAATTACTGTCTCCAGGTTATTTTTGGACAATATGGGCTTCAGCTTAGACAGTCACCTCAGCTGAAAAAAGCAGGATTTAACAATCATATTTACATGATTGTTGAGTTTCAGAGAAGGGTCAAGTATCACTCCTAGATTAGTGACTCTTTGTTTCACTAACGGTGACAGAACGGATAGGTCGATGCAGTGGTTGGTGATTGTGTCATTGGGAGGAAACAGCATAACTTCAGATTTCTTCTCGTTGAAACTCAAGAAATTTAAAGCCATCCAATCTCTGATGTCAGCCAGGCAGTCCAGTAACGGTTGAATAGAGCGAGTACCGTTGAGTTTGAGGGGGAAGTAGATTTGGCAGTCGTCGGCGTAGAAATGAAAAGGTATGTTATGTTTCCTGAAAATAGCACCTAGTGACAGCAGGTATAAAGAAAATAAAAGAGGACCAAGGTACCCCCCATTTAAGCGCTGCCGAGGCTGAACTAAAATCTTTGATGGAGACACAAAAGGACCTGTCAGCGAGGTAAGATCTAAACCATTCGAGGGCTGACCCAGTGATGCCCACCCACTGCTCTAACCTCGCAATGAGGATCTCGTGGTCGATTGTATCAAAGGCAGATGTGAGGTCCATTAAGAGAAGGAGCACAGAATCACCAGCATCTGTGAATAGGAGAATGTCGTTAAAAACCCTGAGTAGAGCAGTTTCAGTGCTGTGGAGAGGTTTAAAGCCAGACTGGAATAGCTCTAAGATGGCATTATCCTCTAGAAAGCATTTCAGCTGGGACTCCACAATTTTTTCCAGTAGTTTAGCGACAAATGGGAGTCTGGAGACAGGCCGGAAGTTGGACATGACTGAGGGGTCAAGGCTAGGTTTTTTCAGGAGAGGTTGGACAGCAGCATGTTTAAAAGTTATTGGCACCACACCTGAGGCTAAGCTGCTGTTCACAATGCCAAGAACAGGAGGGCCCAGAACAGGAAGAAGCTCCTTAAGGAGTCGAGGAGGGACGTCAAAAGGGGAGCCAGATGGCTTCGTGCCGCACATGACCTGCTCCAGGGAAGACAGAGAGATGGGCTCGAAGTGGTCGAGAACAGCAACACAATGAGATGGGATGGACGGATCATGAGCAGGTAGAGAAATGAGTGCCCGGGCGTTTGCAACTTTTTCAGAAAAGAAATGGAGGAAGTTTTCACACAGCTCAGTTGAGGCTTCTAGAGGTGAAGGTTCACTGAGGTGTAGAATTGAGTTCAGGGTGGAAAAAAGGGCTCGGGGGTTGTGGGAGTTTGAGGCAATTATCGCAGAAAAGAACTTCGATGTGGCGGCTTTAACTGCCTTCTGATAATGACGCCAACTCTCCTTTAGGATTTGCAAAGAAACCTGCAGCCTGTCTTTCCTCCACCTGCGTTCTGCTCTCCTACACTGCTGTCTAATGGCTTGAGTGACGTCATTAAGCCATGGTTCTGACAAAAGTTTTGTTTTCCTGGTTTTAACGGGAGCAACACGGTCCAGAATATTTAAGCAAACAGAGTTAAGCTGAGAGGTTAGCTCCTCGGTGGAGAGAGAGACTGAGAGCTGATCGATCCTCTCAGAGCTAAAAGCTTCAGTAAAACGTGCAACAGTGAAATGGTTAATGGCGCGTGAAGTACGTACAGAATCACATGACTTGGCAGTAGGACAAGGCGGGATGATATCAAACAAAACAGGCATGTGGTCTGAGAGAACGTTGTCACGATTACCAAATTACAAACAGAGACATCACGTGTTAAAATGAGATCCAGAGTGTGACCGTGTTGTTGGGTGGGACCATTTACATGTTGAGTTAAATTAAATGAGTCCAACAAATCAAGGAAGTCCTTCACTAACGGCTTCTCCTGACAACAGACGTGAATATTAAAGTCACCAACGATAATAAAGTGATCATAACTTGGTGTGATGTAAGGCAGAAAATCAGAGAATTCACTTATGAAGTCCTTGGAACGAGGGGGGCGATAAACAATCGCACACAGAACGGGAGGGGAATGTCCGAGTTCAAAAGCACTCAGCTCAAAACTGGAGCAGGGCATGAGGGTGGACAACTGTTTATAGGAAAAGTTTGATTTAAATACAGTTAATATTCCACCACCCCACCGACCTGATGGCCGTGGGGCATTAAAACACAGACAGTCAGGAGGTAAAAGTTCCACCAAGGCGCTTGAATCACCCAAAGGCAACCAGGATTCCGTGAGAAAAAGAAAATCTAGTCCCTCGTCTTTAAAAAAGTCATTTAGGATAAAAGTCTTGTTGGCAACAGAACTTGTGTTGATGAGGCACGTCCTGATCTGGTCCGACACAGAACCAGCCATGGTGGGGGTGGTGCGCGCCAACGGTTGCAGATTTTTAAAAACAGCGCCTCCAGGACGGTCCAAGCACCGGGCCAGTAGACGACACCCATATCTTCCCTGGTCCGGGCACGTAGGAAGCTGGCTGTGGAAACGTTGACCACGCAGAGCTTTGAGTTTTACCAGCCAGCCGGCACGTTTTCCCCGGCGTCTGGAGCGATATCTCCAAGAAGGCAGGCTTGGGGCCCAGCATAAACAAGCAGGCACGTCTGCCAGAAGGGGTGAAGGGGGGGGGGGGTCCCGAGTCACAATCAAAATGGTCCGAATCAGCAACAGCAGATACAGACAATCGAAGATCGAGGAGCTGTTGTCGGTCATACACAAGCAGCGAGTTGATATCCCAGACAAAAAACGAAAAAAGCAGAAACAATCCAAACAGTATCGTCAGAGGTAGATTGTAGGCCATGTACACGGGCGCCGTCTTACCTGAATATCAGCCGAGGTGCACCAAAATCACTATGATTGATCATTATCCGCCCCTTGAACAGGTATCCATGATAAGTAGCCAATAGCCTCCACAGCAAAACCTACATTATTCCTACAATTATAGATCAGTGATACAACATCCGATCTGTACCAGATTTATTGTGCATCATCAGTGAGGACTTTTAGACACATTGATGTTGTGGCTTAACATATGACTCAAGTGCACCCCCTAGATTATTACAAGAGTTATATCTCAATGAAATATCATCTGATCTAGGCCAGATTTTTGGTACGTCATTAGTGAGCACTTTTACACACACTGGTATTGTTGTTTAACTTTGGACTCTAGTGCGCCCCCTACATTATTCCTTTTTTTTTAGCTCAGTTTAAGTGTAGAAACATTGTGAAGTGTTTCAATGAACTTATCATCATCACTCAATTTTAATTTTTTTTAAAGAAAGAGAAGAAAGAAGAAAAAATAAATAAATAAATAAAAGAGAAATAGATAAAACGAGAGACCACCATGACAAAACAACATGCACAGCACAATGCCACCCACAATATCACCATGAAACATTCGACATCGCACAAGGAATCATCTAGCTTCCACCACTACCCAACCTAGCGTGCATCTGTCAAAGCACCTGAATCCAAACACCCGCGCAAGCCCGCCCACCACCACCAGATTTCTCCAAAAGAATGCCCAATAGTGGACGCGGGGGCCCACAGACCCACCCCCCCAGGACACAATGGCAACATAGGGAGGACTGGAGCCACAGACACACAGTGGCCCACAGGCCCGGAGCCCCAGGAGTCTCCCAACAGGGAGAACCGCACCCCCCCAGAGAGGAGCAGAGGAAAGAACCGGGTGACCCCAGCCACCCCAATGCAGAGCCTCCAGGAAGCTGCAGCAACGAGCCCACAGGTCCAGCCAGCAACCCATGCCCCCCCCCCCCCCAAGGAGATCTGGCCATAGACACCGAGCCCCAAGCCCAGAGGCCATACCACCCCCCAGCAGAGCCCCGACAGAGCCAGGCCACCCAAGCCCCGCCAGGCAGCAACCAGGGCGGACCGACGTACACCCCACCACCCAGCCCAGACACCGAGAGCCACCAATGCACCGGCGGCAAGGGGGCCCCCCGCCAAAGGGGGGCACGACCGGGGGGAGTGGGCTCCACACCAAACGCGGGGCCCAAATTGATCCAAGAGAGGGGGGACCACCAAAAACCCAACCTGAGCAACCAACAGGCACACACAGATAGCCCGACAGAGGTTCTGTCGGGCCGACCGCGTGCACCATCTACCTGACAGCGACCACAGGCCGCTGCCATCTCTCTTTCTGTCGAATGTCCACTCGTTGGACAAAAAGATGGATTTACTTCGTCTGAGAGCAGGCGCCTCAGAAGAGATGAAGAAGTGTGCAGTGCTTTGCCTCATGGAAACATGGATTACAAGCGAAACGCCGGACACAGTCTTCTAGCTGGATGACAGACTTTTTTTCGAGCGGACCGCTGCAGCGAGCTAACAGGGAAATCACGGGGAGGCGGAGTATGCATTTACGTGAGTAAAAGTTGGTGCACGAACTGTACTGTTGTAAACAGCTCATGCTTGAAGGCTTTGGAGCAAATAACAGTGAAATGTCGGCCACATTATCTACCCCGCGAGTTCACTGTGACTTTTATCTCTGTCGTCTACATTCCTCCGGACGCTAATGCTAATGAATCACTACAGGAGCTACATGATATCATCAGCTCGCTGCAGTGCAAACACCCCGAGGCACTTTACGTGGTAGCCGGAGTCTTTAACCACGTGAATCTAAAGGACTGTCTCCCAAGCTTTTATCAACATGTGGCGATTCCAACACTTGGAGACCACACGCTGGACCATGTTTACACGAACGTAAAAGATGCATACAAAGCCGAACCCCGCCCCCACCTAGGACTGTCAGACCACATCTCAATCTTCCTGGCTCCTGCTTACATGCCACCGCTGAGACGCTCCAGACCGGTACAAAAGAAAGTTAAATGCTGGATCTAGGACAGTGGCCCCATACTGAGAGATTGTTTTGACCGAACAGACTGGCAGGTTTTCAGAGAAGCTGCTGAAAATGGAGGTTCGCTTGATCTTGACCAATACACATCCTCAGTTCTGGGTTACATTAGTACATGTACTGACACTGTCTCCACTATCAGATATGTTAAAAGCTACCCAAACAGAAAACCTTGGCTGAATGCAGAGGTGCGTACCATGCTGGAAGACAGGAACACTGCCTTCAGGTCTGGAAACTCAGAGGAGCTGAGTAGGACAAGAAAAGAGCTGGTTGCTGGTATTAAGAAGGCCAAGAGCACATATGCAAAGAGGATCGAGGGTCAATTCATCTCACAAGACCCTCGGAGCATGTGGAAGGGCATATTGTGCATTACAGATTATAAAGGAAGGAGTGAACAATGCCCCAAAGACCCATCTCTGCCTGATGCCCTCAACAAGTTCTATGCACGCTTTGAAGACCCGAACAGACCACCCAGCACCAGACTCACCTCACCACCGGATGAAGAGCATCTCAGTGTGACCTCAGCCGAAGTAAGGAGTACCTTCAGGAGGATTAATCCACACAAGGCAACTGGCCCAGACAACATCCCCGGAAAAGTGTTGAAGGAATATGCTGATCAGCTCTGCGAGGTGCTGGCAGACATCTTTAACACCTCACTTACCCTGGAGACAGTTCCCACCTGCCTGAAGACTGTCACCATCATCCCAGTCCCAAAAAGCTCTACAGTGACTGGTTTGAATGACTAT
>NC_056512.1:2474112-2475329 GCF_014905685.2 Nematolebias whitei
AAGAGTCATTTCTTTCCCCCCTGGCTGGCAGTTTCCACAACGACATCTACCACATCTCAGCTCACATGCAGCTCCAATACTTTCCCATTTCCACCACTTGAGGAAGTCTTTGCTACTGGTGGTTGTATTGGACTGGGTCTCGAGATAGTCAGGATACTGGCAGAAATTTAAACTTTTGGTGAGTTCTTGGTACTCAACTGCCGCAGCTCTCATGGATCAGGCAAAATGAGTCTTAGATGTGTGAGCTACTAGTGTGGCTTCTTCGAAGAGATCTGGGTGCGTTCCCCCGACGATCTTGCCGAGTGGACCGTCCCAGAGCACCAGATCCCCAATGGAGTGGACTTTCTGGGGCACCAGTTGGTCTTCTTTGTGACTGATTAGAAGCTGAATCTCTCTGGGTCTGATGAGTTCTTGGAGGGGAACATCAGGAAAGATCTTCTGTAACTTATAAGCTGGAACATGTTTATGAACTTCTGCAATGTTGTCGAGTCCATAGTAGATTAGTTGATGAGCCTTCAGGGTCCCTCTTGAAGCGTTGACACGAATCTTGATGAAGTACCGTTTGGTTGCAACGGTTACCTTCATACCGCCGACGCCATGGACGACGAGTGTGACGTCTTCACTGCGAAGGTTCAACTTGCTTGCGGCTTTATGAGTTGTGTAGTTTGTATCAGAAGCCAGGTCAATGAGGGTTCCAATTCTTTGACCATCATTAGCTGTGACATTCAGGAGCATCAGGATCACAGGATACTCGCGCAGACCAGTCTCCTCCACAAGGCTTCCTTCAGCTGCAGTGGAGTTGCAGGTTTTAGATGTTGCATTACAGAAGGCATCCCGACACTGCTGCGCTAATTCAGGTGAAAGTTTGGAAAGAAATTCATCTTGGGCCTCAGTCCACCTTCTTCCCTCGGCTCTCACTGGACCAAACTTAGGTCTTTGTCTTTGGGACAGGAGCTTGGGTAAGGGACAGAGAAGATAATGGTGTTGGTCTCTGCATTCTGGATTCCCACACAGGAAAGTGTTTTTTCTGCAGGGTTCATCGTTGTGGATTTCAAATAATTTTTTGCAAGCACCAATTCGTTGCACTGCGTCCCTCTTCTCTGGTAACTTTGTGGTTGTTCTGAACCTTCTGCAAAGGTAGAGTTTTTTTCTTGTGTTTTGAGTCTCCATAGATGATGCAGCCTGCTGATTCACCGCAGGATTTGGAGGTCTTTGTT
>NC_056512.1:2475429-2476593 GCF_014905685.2 Nematolebias whitei
AAAGAAATGACTCTTGTAGAAGAAAAAGAGATGGAGATCATAAGAAATGGACTGACGTATGTGACTGGAGATAAACATGGTGCCGAACCACACTGGCATACCAAGTATCCATGGGTTGTAGATCCTGCAACCTTACCAAACAATAGAAAAGCAGTTGAAGCAACGTTCCTCAGAACAGAGAAACAACTGTCAAAAGAACCTGAGTGGAAGAAGACCTACACTTCGCAAGTCCACAAGATGATGCATCGCAGAGCTGCTATGAAGTTGTCCAAAGACATCCTGCTGAGCTGGACTGGACCAGTGTGGTACATCAGCCACCTCATTGCACCAAATCCACACTCTGTCTCTACTCCAGTGAGATTGGTGTGGAATAGTAGCCAAAAGTACAAGGGTCTCAGTTTGAATGACATCCTCATCAAAGGTCCTGACGTCCTGAACCCAGTTAGAACTGTCCTGCTGAGGTTCCGAATTGGTGTCTACGCTACGCTTGGTGACATCCGTAAGATGTAAATTTTATGTCTGGTTGGAAGATCAAGAGGTCCACTTGCACAGATTTTTGTGGCGTGACACTGAAGATGCAGAAATAGAAGATTATGCTATAACCAGAGTCAACATTGGAGATAAACCTGCTGGTTGCATAGCCCAAGTCGCCATGCGAGAGACGGCAAATTTGCCTTCATTCAGGCACTTTAAAGAAGAAAGGCGTGTGCTGGAGGAATATACTTGCGTCGATGACATCCTGACTTCACACAATGACCTTGAGCATCTGAAACGTCTCACAGCCAATATCGAGTACATCCTAAAAGCCGGACAATTCTACATGAAACCTTGAGTCTACTCCAGTCAAACTGGGAGGAAAGGTTCCAAAAGTGAAGCAACCAAAATAATCAAAACAGAGCCCATCACCATGATCCTGCCTAACCAGCTGACAGAAGATGACAACAAAGCTCTCGGCCTTGGTTACACCATCGACAACGACAAACTCAATGTCATGGTTGCAGTGAACTTCTCAAAGAAAAAGAAGAAAATGCGTATTGGTCAAAACCTGCTCAGAGAAGAAGTCAGAAACCAAACCCCTGATCCACTCACCAGAAGAGAACTGCTGAACCAAGTCTCAAGCCTATATGACCCACTAGGCCTCGTGACTCCTGCCAAGCAAAAAGG
>NC_056512.1:2476693-2485385 GCF_014905685.2 Nematolebias whitei
AGCCTATATGACCCACTAGGCCTCGTGACTCCTGCCAAGCAAAAAGGTGCCATCCTGGTAAGGAGAGCTTTTCAAGAAGCTAAAATAAAGTACTGCTTAGAAGACACTTGGGACACCGCCTTGTCTGAAGGACTTCGAGAAGACTCCATAAACCTTCTAGAAGAGTATGCTAACCTGAGCCAAATCCAGTTTACCAGATCCCTAACTCCACCAGATCCCTGTACAGAGCCCATTGCCATTACATTTTCTGATGGAAGTGAGAATGCATATGACGCAGTGATGTATCTTCGTTGGAACTGCACAAGTGGCATCGTGGTAAGACTGGTCGAGGCTAAAGCAAAGCTGACCCCCCTCGATCAAAAAGGTGATCCTGTGAGAGCAGAATTATGTGGAGCTGTTTTGCTGCCCGCCTAAAAAACTACTTTCAGAAACACTGTCACATGAAAATCAAGAAGTGGTACCATTTTGTTGACAGCCAAACTGTACTGGGTGCAATCCAGCGAGAAAGATATGGCTACCAAACATTCTTCGCAAATCGTGTTGGTGAAATCCAGGGCAGTACTGGCGTCAACGACTGGTGGTGGATTCCTGGGCAGGTGAACATTGCAGACATCATTACCAGAGGGGCCAGTCCTGAAGCCCTGACTGAGGACACTGAATGGTAGTTAGGTCCAAAGTTTCTCCAACTTCGTGATAAGTGGCCAAAAAGATCTGCCAAAGATGTTGCTGCACAAGCTCGAGATAAAGTTGAAAAAATTCAGAAAAAGACATTTGCAGCCATCCTGACCAGAAGTCACTTGAAGGCAGCTCAAAATACGGCCCATAAAGTGCCCAGAAGACCACCTGCTGAAGAGGTCATTTTAAGCCTAGTTGATGAAAAACGCTTCAGCAACCTGAGAAGACTGATTGGGACCATGGCGTGGATCTGGAGAGCAGCCAAAAAGCTCCTGAGAGTCAAGGTTGCAGATCAAGAAAAGTGGGAGGCAGTACTATCATCGGGGATCCTTTCAATCAATGAAAGACGAGATGTGTTCTGAGATCTCTGTCTAGCAGCACAAAAGGGTGTGAGCTTCCCTAACACCACAACAGACAGATTAGTCGTCTACAGAGACGTCTACAGAGAGATAAGTGGACTTCTAGTTTGTGGTGGTTGAATCCAGAACTTCAACTAAGACTGCAAAGCTGTTCCTCTTTTACCATTCCAAACCTGGATTTCTACCTTCCTAGCCAGAGAAGCACACAGCGAGGGACATTATGGAGTGGCAGGAACCCTTCTGCGGATGAGGAAGAAGGCGTGGGTCATCAGGGGAAGAGTTATTGCCCGAAAGGTTGTGGACAAGTGTATCACCTGCAAGAAAGCAAAAGCAAGAGCCTGCAAGCAAATAATGGGAAACTTGCCTGAAGAGAGGTCAATTCCTGCTGCGCCGTTTGAATTTACATCTATCAACTTGTTTGGACCTTACCATGTGAAGGATGATGTCAGAAAGAGGGTGACAATGAAAGTCTGGGGTGTTGTGTTTTGTTGCATGTCCAGTCGAGCCATTCATGTTGAGCTGGCAAACACATTATCTACAGAAAGCTTCCTGCTTGCTTACCAGAGGTTCATCGCAGTCCGAGGCCATCCCCAAAAAATCTGGTCTCATCCTGGTACCAACTTTGTTGGAGCAAAACCTGTATTAAAAGAGATGTACATTTACTTGAAAGAACAAAATCAAGAGTCAATTGGAGAATATGCTGCCAAACATGAAACTAACTGGACATGGAAAATCCTGCCAGCTGACTCGCCTCACCGGAATGGAGCTGCCGAAGCTGCTGTCAGAATCACCAAAAAAGCACTCCAAAGTCTTGGTAATGTAGGGGGCCTTACCTTTAGTGAATTTCTCACAGTACTCCATCTAGCTGCCAATCTTGTTAACGAAAGACCCATCGATGCCAGAATTCAGAGCGCAGAAGAGAAGATCCAGTACATCACACCAAGCACTCTGTTACTTGGTCGAGCCACACAAAATGGTGACTTCAAAAGTATTGACTATATCACTTACCCCTTCAAACGACTCCAACAAGTGCAAAACATGGTCAACAACTTCTGGAAGTCCTAGAGCCAACTCGCTGGTCCAAACCTGTTTATTTGCAGTAAGTGGCACACTGCTGAAAGAAATGTTGCCGTTGGAGACATAGTTTGGCTCTGTGACCAAAATGCACTGAGGGCAGTTCAAGCTTGCAAAAGTTATCCGTGTGAATCCAGATCCTGGAAATGTCGTCAGAGATGTTCATGTAAAAGTCTCTCCAAGTTCCAGTTTTTCGATGAAGACCCCAAAACCTGTCGCCAGAGATCCCAAGTCAATTTGCCAAGATATCATACTGCATTGGGATGTCCGGCGCCTTGTTGTCCTTGTACCAGTCGAAGATCAAGTCAAGAGTGCCTAGCTCGCCTGAGAAGGTACGACCATTCTGTGTATCACCACATAAATATCGAGTGGGAGGTGTCACGGCAACCTGGCGCCGCCCACACCGTGTACGCTGCACAGACTGTGCACGCGCTCTTCACACGCTCTACACGGCAGCGCGACTGTGAGCGCTGAGCAGGTGCGCTTAATCAAATCAGCTGACGGCTCGCACTGGCACTAAAAAAACAACAGCAAACCAGCCGCTCGGTTGAGCGAAAAAAAAAGCACAGCGAGCAGGGCGTGCGGCAGCAGAGACAGAGACTTGAAACCTGTGAGGAAAGGGGACTTTAAACTTAAAGGACTATCGGTAAGCTCATTAATTGGAGTTTAGAGGTGCTTTTTGGATCTGTTTGCTTTGAGTAGAGGAAGACACAATTTATTTGAGTAATCACTGAATGTGGAAATGTTTGTTCTATATAAATTGTTCTACATAAAATATAAGTATATTCAAGTAATTATATGAGCGTTTGTTATAAAAAATTGTAGCAATGTATTTAGAATTTTTTGTTGTTTTTTTTTGTTGAAGGTTTTTCACCTGATAAACTGACCACCTGATTAGTTGTAACCACCGTTTACCAAATCAACTGTATTATCTGTGCAACTGGTGAAATTAAAAAAGGAATGCTAAGTGAAAAAGGAAGTCTGGTCCCAGTCTGTCAAGTGGACACCTCACAGTAACTGCAGAGAAACTTGACAACTTGACAGTCATCTTGGATTTTTGATTTTCATGCGGCATTTGATGGGAATTATTGTCACCTATCACCAGACCAACTTGCAGCTCAATATGACTAAAATAAGCTGATTTAGAAGATTTCCCCTTTTTTGCTAGGTCAGCCATCTTGGATTTGATTTTCACTCAGAGTCTAATATGGATCGTTGTCAGCTAAGAATGTCCCAAATTTCAGCTGAATAGCATATGGCATAGTTATCCAAGTTATTCTATAAAACGTCTGAATAGTAGCTGAAGAAATCTAGAAAGAAGCTGAAATTTCCAAAAGGAAGTGGAGGGAGCTTAATTGTGCCCTCTAAGGCTGAAAAAGACATAAATTAGCATAATAAAGTTGAAATTAAAGCTGCAAGCAGCACTGGAGTCCCTCGCAGCAAAGCGCCGCTCCGGCCTTACGGCAATCGCGGCAGCTCCAGCTAGTCCACCCAGTCGACATCGCGAATGCTCTCGTGTCAATCCCGCACGTGTTCACCACGGGGCACATTTCCCAAATCTTCAACATCACCTTCCATCCATGTTGGTACTTTTCAAGCTGCAGGTTTTACAAGTATAGGCGAAATCTGACCTTCCAGACAGAAGTTATGGTGACTTCCTTTTTTCTTTCTTATGTTTGACAAGCACTTCCTTTATGCTTTTCAACATGTCATGTGTGATAATCAACAGTTAGCGGACATAGTTTCATTCTAATATTTTACAACGTGTGAAGCTGGAAGTGTCATCCAATAATCAACAGTTTTTTTCTCTGAGTAGGTGGGGCTTAAGTAATGCCATGAATCAACAATACCAACGTGTCTACAAGTGCTCACTGACAAAGCACAAAATCTCAGGTTCAGATTGGATGATGTATCACTGAGATATAACTGTTGGAATAATGTAGGGGGCTCACTAGAGTCCAAAGTTAAACAACAATACCAGTGTGTGTAGAAGTGCTCACTAATGACGTACCAAAAATCTGGCCTAGATCAGATGATACTTCATTGAGATATAACTCTTGTAATAATCTAGGGGGTGCACTTGAGTCATATGTTAAGCCACAATATCAATGTGTCTAAAAGTCCTCACTAATGATGCACAATAAATCAGAGTCAGAGTCAGAGTTTCTTTATTGTCATTCGCACCTCATGTGGTACATGTGGTGGAGCGAAATTATGTACACGGGGTCCCAGTTACATCCAACAATAAAATGTATAAGAAAAACAGTAATAACATCTAAGATATGAACTAAGAAAAACATCAACTAAATATACACTAAGCACTCATAACATAAAAACATTGAACATCAGTACAAACATGAACATGAGTCTGAGAGCAGATGTGCACGCATGAACACATCAACATTGAAACAGATCAGCAGCAACATGAAACAGATCAGCAGCAACATGATATGGTTTTTCACAGTGATTATTCTAGTTAGAGATTCATGAGTCTAACAGCCTCAGGGTAGAAGCTGTTCCTCAGTCTAGTGGTTCTACACTTAATGCTCCTTAACCTCCTTGCTGAGGGGAGTGGGGCAAAAAGTGTGTGTGCTGGGTGAGTGGGGTCCTTCATGATGCAGGTGGCCCTCTTCCTGCATCTGGAGGTGTAGATGTCTGTGATGGTGGGGAGGCTGATTCCGACAGATTTCTGTGCAGCCTTCACCACTCTCTGCAAAGCTTTTCTTTCTGCAGCTGTGCAGCCTCCATGCCACACATTGATGCTCGAGCACAGGATGCTCTCCACTGCACACCTGTAGAAGGAGGTGAGGACTGAGCTTCCCAGACCAGCTCGCCTCAGCCGTCTGAGGAAGTAGAGTCTCTGATGAGCTTTCTTGATCAGGCTGGTGGTGTTGTTGCTCCAGCTGAGGTTGTCATTCATGTGTACACCCAAGTACTTGTAGCTGGAGACCACTTCCACCGCAGATCCTCTTATGTTCAGGGGGGTGTAGGTGTTTTTGTTCCTTCTGAAGTCCACAATCATCTCCTTTGTCTTCTTCACATTGATGTGAAGGTTATTCTCTCTGCACCAGCTCTCCAGGTGTTCCACCTCTTGCCTGTAGCTGGACTCATCATTGTTTGTGATGCATCCCACCACCGCTGTATCATCTGCAAACTTTACAATGTGACAGCCTGGATGGGTAGCTGCACAATCATATGTGAGCAGAGTAAACAGAAGGGGGCTCAACACACATCCCTGAGGAGAGCCAGTGCTGAGGGTTATGGTGGAGGAGGAGAGGTTGTGGATCCTCACTAACTGTGGTCTGTTTGTTAAAATCATTATTTGTTTATCATTATATTATGGAAAATAATGACCTTTATCACAATATGCTAATTTTTTGAGAAGGACCTGTATATAACCAAGCCACACACATCAATACCTCCTTTTTTGGAGTGCCTCAAAGCATATAGTACAACCTTAGGATATAAATTAAACTATACCAAAGGTGAGATTTTACCTCTAAACTTGCAGGAAAATATTAGAATTCTCACCAACCCGTTGAGATGGTGTAATAATGGTTTAAAATATATGGGTATCCGAGTTGGCAAATCGTATGATTACATGTTTAAACAAAAGTATACAAAACTAATGGAACAAACAAAATTTAATTTCCAAAGATGGATGGATTTTCCTCTATCTCTCATAGGCAGAGTCAATACTATTAAAATGAATATATTGCCCAAATATATATACTGTATCTTTTTAAATGTCTTCCAATAAATATTCCAAAAATATTTTTCAAAGAACTCAATAAAACTGTGAATTACTTAATATGGCAAAAGCAAGGGTGTCAGAAGCATCCGTAATGTGGGGGGAGACACAATAAATGTGTGTAGGTGTGCGTGCGCGCGTGCACGTGTGTGCGCACGTAAAAAAAAGGTGTTCACTAGTGAACAAAAAAAGCAACATTTCACCTAGATTTCCTTTAATTCCACACATTTAAAACATGTTTCTCACCAAATTTGTGTAAATTCAGCTGTGGGTTTTAAAGACATTTTAACTTTAATACACTTTAACACAGAGCGTCAGGTCGACATTATTTGTCTTTATAGAGAAATAAAAAACATCACCACTGGACATTTTTACTTGTGTTCAACACTCCTCATCTAAATGATGTTTCTCATGAAGCTTGAGGACAATAAGGTGTGGGGGTTTTAAAGACATTTCAACTTTAATGCAGCTGAACACACAGAGTCTCTTACACCTGCAGCGTCTCACAGCGTCACAGTTAATGCTAAGCTAAGATGCTACAGACGTAGCGTTCCACTTCTCTCCTCCTAACATGAATATATGTTGATGATCAACCCCCTGGTCAACCACTGCCCACACTAAGCTGCTAAACTGGCGAGCGAGGAACACAGGGACCTCCACCTCCTCCACCTGTGTGCGTTTTCTGCCGAAGCAAGAGGCAGGAAGGGACGGTGGAGAGTTGGAGGTAACCAGGAAAACCTGGAGTGGAGTTTTAGTGGCTTGAGTATTCTCCTATTAATCAAGTGGAATGGATTTGTTCACGAAGAAAGAGAAACGGCACCGCCTGAACTAATGTTTTATAGTAAAAGTGGGGGGGTCCAAATGAACGTTTTTTTAATGTTGGGGGGGACTTGTCCCCTTCACATATAATGGTTGTGATGCCTATGGGCAAAAGAAAAACCTTGGGCTCAAGCCAACCTTGCTGGAAGCTCCATATTCAAGGGTAGGACTCAACCTTCCAAATTTTAGGAATTACTACCTCGCATCCCAATACCGATCAATCTGGGTCTGGCTACATGCAGAAAACAGTGAGGCCAGATGGGTATCAATAGAATAACATGAGATGAACCATGTGTCCTTAAAGGATGTTCAATTTATAGGGGACAGAAAATGTCTGGCAGCACTGACAGACAAAATAATAATATTGAATACATTTGCTGCCTGGCAAGACTCTCACTCACTTTTAGATATAAATATTACCTTTCTCAGAAGAACACCTTTGTGGGGTAACCCTAATCTTTCACACCATTTCGCTGATTCAATACTGCCGAGTTGGAGGAACAAAAAATTTCAAGTATTAGCTGATTTGTATATTAATGATACATTAGCTAGCTTCCAACAATTAAATAAGAAATTTAATCTTCCTAAAAATAGTTTCTTTAAATTCTTGCAGATCAGAGACTGGATTAAAGAGAAATCTAGTGAGACATTCCCGACTATTCCAGAAGAAAATTGCCTCGAATCTCACCTATGTGACAAACTAGGCAGATAAACAAAAAGAACTAGAGAATTTGCATTTCCTGCAAAAAATGCAAGTGTGAATGACTCTTGCTTAAGAATGTCAAGAACAACAGTTGAAAAGTAGCTTAAAATAGCAGAAAGAAGCTTCAAATATCAGAAAGAAGCAGAAAGTTTTGTTCAAACTTTTTGTTTTGTTGAAACAATTGTTCCAAATTGAATGGACTGCCAGGCTGCTGCCAAATACATTTTTGATGGGACAGTACTATATGTTTGGGTTCACTGCCAGCTCTGTACCAAATTTCAGCTGAATCCAGCTAAAAATGCCAGAGTTATCATATTTTTTTACTTTTTAGCTAAGGTGGCCATCTTGAATTTTGGAGCTGGATGCAGTATGGTATAGGGAACATTCTCAGCTATAACCTCACAAAATTTCAGCTCTTTATGTGTAAAAATGGCTGTGTTAAATCCATTTAAAAGTAGTGTTGGTGGTCATTGTCACGGCAACCTGGCGCCGCCCACACCGTGCACGCTGCACAGACTGTGCATGCGCTCCACACGCTCTACACGGCAGCGCGACTGTGAGCGCTGAGCAGGTGCGCTTAATCAAACGAGCTGACGGCTCGCACTGGCACTAAATAACAACGGCAAACCAGCCGCTCGGTTGAGAGAGAAAAGCACAGCGAGCAGGACGTGCGGCAGCAGAGACAGAGACTTGAAACCTGTGAGGAAAGGGGACTTTAAACTTAAAGGACTATCGGTAAGCTCATTAATTGGAGTTTAGAGGTGCTTTTTGGATCTGTTTGCTTTGAGTAGAGGAAGACACAATTTATTTGAGTAATCTCTGAATGTGGAAATGTTTGTTCTATATAAATTGTTCTACATAAAATATAAGTCTATTCAAGTAATTATTAAATATTTATATGAACGTTTGTTATAAAAAATTGTAGCAATGTATTTAGAAAAAATTATTATTTTTTTTTTTTGTTGAAGGTTTTTCACCTGATAAACTGACCACCTGATTAGTTGTAACCACTGTTTACCAAATCAACTGTATTATCTGTGCAACTGGTGAAATTAAAAAAGGATTGCTGAGCTGAAAAAGGAAGTCTGGTCCCAGTCTGTCAAGTGGACACCTCACAGTAACTGCAGAGAAACTTGACAGTGAAAAACCGCCTTAACAGTGAAAAATCACTTTACCAGTGAAACTGTTTGACCAGTGAAGACTCCACTACAGCCCACCACAAAGATTGAGAAGACTCAACCAGGGGCCTGGAGGAAACGTTCTGCTGTCTGTCCAACAGCCAAGAGGGAGCAACATGGCCGAGACCAAGGC
>NC_056512.1:2485485-2486506 GCF_014905685.2 Nematolebias whitei
CTGCCCTTATCTGTAGTCTGTTGTTATCGTCCACCTTCAGCAACACCTCTGGTGTTGCTGAAGGTGGACGATAACAACAGACTACAGATAAGGGCAGGCTCTGTCTGCCCTTGTCAGGGCAGGCTCTGTCTGCCCTGATGGAATTTCTTAGTAATTTAAAATTCAAAGAGATCTTTTAGGCAGGAGACTTCAATATTGACTGGGGTAAGTCAACTCCCCTCTGTGATAAATTCAAGGAATGTTGCCTGTCTCTCAATCTTACCCAACTGATCAACTCTCCCACAAGATTAAACAAAAACCGTCCTGAAAAATCGTCCATCTTAGACCTGTTTCTAACAAATATGCCTCACAAATTCCATGGTACAGGTGTATTTGCCAATATCTTGAGTGATCATTATGTGACAGCGGCTTTGAGAGATATTAAATTTCCACCTTCTAAGCCCAGATTAATTCAAAAAAGGGATCTGAAACATTTCTGTGAACAGTCATTCCTCTGGGATCTGTCTCACTTTGACTGGCATCATATTCTGTTAACTGATGACGTGAACTCTGCTAGGAACTATTTTCATAATAATTTCATTTATTTCCTGAACATACATGCTCCTTTTCAACAGTTCAGAATAAAGGGACGAGACAGCCCCTAGTTTACTCCAGAGCTAGCTGACCTCCTGCACAGGAGAGACCATCTTTGGGCCACAGCGAGAAAATCTGACTCAGACACTGATTGGTTGAGTTTTCAACAGATGAGGAATAAATGCACAACTGCTGTCAAAGCAGCAAAACCCAACTATTTCTTATCTCAGACCTCCAAAAATCTAAATGACTCTAACAGATTCTGGAAAACTATCAAATCTCTCTCAGGCACCACCCATTCATCTGACCTCCCATCACAACTTCTCGTTAACTCTGTTCCTGTGTCAAATAAGCACGAGATCTTGAACTGTTTCAACAAACATTTTGTTGCTTCTAGTTCTTTATTTGACACAGTTACTAACAGAAAATCAGCCACTTCACTTAATAA
>NC_056512.1:2486606-2486952 GCF_014905685.2 Nematolebias whitei
CCAGAGGGGTCGGCGCTCTCAGCATCTCCAGAGGGGTCGGCGCTCTCCGCATCTCCAGAGGGGTCGTCTCCATGTTCGTCGCACGCTGCAGTGCTCCAGAGCCACAAGCCCTCTTCGCCGCCAGCTGTGGTCTCCGGGGTCTCTTCGCCACCAGCTGTGGACTCCAAGCCCTCTTCGCCGCCAGACGCGGCTCCCAAGGCCTCTTCGCGGCCAGACGCGGCTCCCAAGGCCTCTTCGCGGCCAGACGCGGCTCCCAAGGCCTCTTCGCGGCCAGACGCGGCTCCCAAGGCCTCTTCGCTGCCAGACGCGGCTCCCAAGGCCTCTTCGCTGCCAGACGCGGCTCCCA